>NW_022984791.1:136092-191085 GCF_010094145.1 Didymella exigua CBS 183.55
TGCAGTATCCCAACACCACACAGTACACGACCCAATCTACATGACGTCACCATCGCTCTCGCTCGCTGTGTAGACCGTAGTCCAGCATAAAACTGCTCGTCCACCGGCCAAACCGCGAATATCGCGTGCACATTCACGCCCCAAACGGAAAAATGTAAAGAATCTGTTTTTCGCTGGCGCTACAAGACTACCTCTACGCCGTCCGGTCACCAGCATGACCACGGTTCCTACAGACACAGGTCCAGAATACAGGGCCCACCGACTCGCCTCAATCGGCTACGTATCCAACCTGCTTCGACGGAGAAAGCAGCGACAAAGATAAGGAGAGAAGTACACGGGCGGAACACACTGCCGCCTGGGATAGGAGGGACAGGATAGATGGGATAGGATAGATGGGATAGGATAAGATGATCAAGGATAGGATGATCAAGGATGGGATGGCCAAGGATATTCTGATGAGGTAGCGTAGAACAGCATCTCATAGCAGAGAGGCGGTAAGAGCGAACAGAGAGGCGGTAAGAGCGAACAGAGAGGCGGCAAGAGCGAACAGAGAGGCGACAAGAGCGAACAGAGAGGCGCGGTGCGGCAGGAGCGCAGCTCGCGTACATGATGCGCTCTCAAAAGGAGAAGCCGCGACTGTCTTCGGCGCCCTTTCTTCGGCGCCGCGCGGGGCGCGGGCGCGGGTAAGGACTGCGGGAACGGGTCGGCGGCTAAAAGTCTGGGAAGAGGTGGCCATGCCTGTTGGGACAGTTTAGCACATGCTCGATATCATAAGGGGGCTTCGCCACGCACGGGTCGTCGCCTGCCTGGCCGTACGCCTCCGTCTCCTCGGGATATTTGTCGAACTGGCTCGCGTCGCCGACGCCTGCGCGCACGGGCGGGACGTACGGGGCGTCAATGTCCTTCTTCTGCAGGCGGTCCCACGTCACCTCTGCGAACCACGGGTGGTTCATGACGTCTTTGCTGCCGCCGTGCAGGTTGCCGAGCCGCTTGGTGAGGTCGGGGGTGATGAGCTTTTGCAGCAGGTCGTGCGCGTCGGGGTGGATGTAGGGCGGATATTTGACGCGCGATTTGAGAATGTTTTCGTAAATCTTCATGGGCGAGCCGCCGTCCCAAAAGGGGGTGAAGCCGCACAGCATTTCAAAGATGAGGATGCCGAGGGACCACCTGGGCGTGTTAGCAGGGGATGCAGGTCGGGCGTGAGAGCGACTTACCAGTCGACCGACTTGTTGTAGCCCTTGCTGGCGACGACCTCGGGGGCCAGGTAGTCTGGGGTGCCGCACAGGGTCCAGGTGATGTCGGGCACCTCCTTGGCGAAGCCAAAGTCGGTGATTTTGAGGTGGCCGTGGCGGTCGAGCAGCAGGTTCTCGGGCTTCAGGTCGCGGTAGATGATGTTGTGCGAGTGCAGGTAGTCGAGCGCCAGGGTCACCTCGGCGGCGTAAAACTTGGCGACGGGGTTGGGGAAGCGCTGCGACTTGCGCAGCAGACTAAACAGCTCGCCACCCTCGACAAAGTCCATGACCATGTACAGGTTCTTGCTGTCCTGGAAGGTGCCCCACAGGGTGATGAGGAAGGGGTGCTTGACCTGCTGCAGCATGCGGCGCTCGTCGTTGGTGTGCTCGACCTGCTTCATCTTGACCACCTGGGCCTTCTTCAGCACCTTGACGGCGTAGAAGCGCTGGTTGTGCTTGCTCTGGACGAGGTGCACGCGCCCGAAAGAGCCCGTGCCGAGCGTGCGCTGAATGGCAAAGTCCGTCAGCGAGTACTTGCCCTTGGTGACGCGGGCCTGGTTGAGCGGCTGCGACTGGAACTGCACGGCGGCGTTCTTGACGCCGCCGGCAGGGCTGGCCGGGCCATTGTGGTCGTGGTTGGTGGGGTGGATCAGGTTTTGTATGCTCGCCACGTGGTGCGCGGCCGGCGCCGGGGCGTTGCTGTGCGGGCTCGCGACGGGGTGCGGGCTGTAGGCGGGGCTCATCGAGTCGGCGGCCTTGTGTGGCGCGGGCGCGGACGCATGCGGTGCGTGCGGCGCCTGCGGGCTCTGCGCGGTGCTCGCCTGCGGACTGGTGGCGTGGCCGTGGCCGTGGCCGTGGGCGCTGTCGTTGGTGCGCGTCTTGGTCAGGTGGAACGAGCCCGAGGTGCGGTGCCGGGACGAGGTTGGGGCCGTGGGCGAGCCCGACGACGTTTCTTTGATGGGCGACGTCGGCGAGTCGAGGTCCTTGGAGCCGCCCGAGTCCTTCGTCCGCTTCTTCTTGAGGAATCCGAGGGTCGGCATCGGGCGAGGCGGTGGAGCGGCGGGCCCTGGGGGTGGGCGTGCGGAATGCGCCCTGGGTGCTGCGGGAGAGGCCCTGGGAGAGGCCCTGAGAGAGGCCCTGGGAGATGCCCTGCGCTACCCTGCGATGCTGGGAGCGAGCTGTGTCGCAGTCCTCGGCCGTCGTCTGGGGACTGCCGGTGCGCGGACGCTCGCAGCTGGTCTTCGATCGGTGCAATCGGGCGCGCGGCGAGGTCGACGGTCGCTGCAGCTGGGACGTGGGGGAGGGAAGGGGGGGGGAACAATGGCACAGGGGTTTGGGGGCAGAGTCTGAGCTGCACGCCGTGGGCTGGCCTGGTTGAGGCTGGACTACTGGAGGCGGGGAAGCAGCTACCGACGGCGATCCAGCGCGCGCAGGGCCGTCACGCAGCACCGCGCCCTGTTTCACGCTGCAAACATGGACACGGCGCCAGACACTCTCGCGTCACTATTACCCTCTGTTGCAGCCATCGAATGCGTCTGCACGCTCTGCCACGGCTCCGTGTCTGCTACCGTGCCCCGTGCAGGCCTTCAATGCCGCTGCACAGCTGCACAGCTGCACAGCTACCAAGTACACGGGGCAGCTCGGTGCCGCCGTGCTTGCGTCATGGCCCGGGCTCTCACCCGCCGATCTTTCCCACATGTGATGGTCTCGACCTTGGATGCATCCAATGCTCACTGTGGATAACTAGTCAACTAAAAATACAACCGTACATTCGTCTCATCATTACTGCAGCACTGCTTGTATATGCCTCACAGCTCGTCGCTCAGCTCCTGACCCAGCCCCGCCAGCACCAGCGGGCTGTAGTACTCGAGATCTAGCCCGCACACCTCCATGCGCTGCTGTCTGAACCGCTCGTACAGCCGGCTCCACGCCTCCTGGGCCTGCTCGTTCTGCGGCCGCAGCCTGAGCCGCGTGCTGTACGGCACGTCGTACTCTGGGCCTGGCATCTCTGGGTCCGATAGCCGCACAAACGTCGTCGCCTGCTCGAAGGCCGTGGCGTTGAAGCTGGCGGGCACGCTGCGCAGGTCACGTGACTCGTACACGACGTTGCCCATGGAGAGCGACCATTCTGACATGAGCGACGAGGGCACGCTAAAGGTCGCGCGGAAGAGGTCGAGGTCTGACGTGGGTTTCGCCGAGCGCAGCGCTTTGAGCTGCTGGAACGAGGCCTGCGTTGGGTGGATCATGAGGAGCGACATGGACATGTCCTTTCTCTCTGGGGACGCTGGGTAGGCGGCCATGGGCTCCGACTTTGAGAATGCGAGCAGCGAGTCCAGCGACGAGGCGTCGAGCAGCACGCCAGGGCCCTGCAGGTACATGAGCCGCTCGTAGTCGACCAGCGAGTACAGACTGGCCAGCGAGTACGACGAGGGCAGCGTGCCGTCTGCGCCGTCGAGCATGGGCTCCATGGGAATCAGCGTGACTCCGTACCGCCGCGCCGCAGTGCCAAGTAGTCTCCGTGTCGTCGACATCTCGGCGCTGTACTTGTCGTCGTCTGCCTCCTGCAGCCACAGCTTCGGGAACACCAGCACCCTCCTTGCCGGGCTCTTCATCTTGTGCAAGTCGGACAGCAGCATCACGGCGCTGCACAGCTCGACGTGTTCCCGCACCACCTGCACGTAGCCCAGTCTGCTCCAGTCCAGCTCCTGCCCGCCCATGTACTGCGCCACTGTGTCCTCGACTTGCCGCCCGCCGCCCACAGGTCGCGCCCACTTCTCATCGAGGGTCGGCGGTTCGACTGCCTTGGGTACAGGCAGTGGTTTTGGTATGCGCGGCTTGATTACCGCCTGGAGATTGTGGACATAGCGCTGTTGCAGCACATAGCCGGAGAGGAACAGCGCGAATGTGAATGCGGAGACTGCCGGTGTTAGCCAGAGTTCGTCTGATGGGCGCGTGTGCGCGTACTGATGATGGCGGACAGGATGACGGACACCTGCCCGCTTGTGAGCAGCAGCCTGCCCATGTTTCGCGCATGCGATGCTAGGTCAAAAGGTATAGAGTACAGGCAGCCAGCGGATACCGTCACGATACAGTAACAAGATGGTGTGTGCAGCGCGCGTAGCCTGGCGTCGCTCAAACGCGTGTGACGTTGCTCGGCGGGCCAGACTGCGTAGGGCTGAGTGTTGACAGGCCCCCCCGTTGATGGGGCGACAATCGACAAGGCAGCGCGCAGGGATGGCCTCCCGAAATTCGCGACGAATGCGACGAGCTTCACCATCGCGAACACCATATCGCAGCACCCCGCCTGCCCAATTCACGACTCGCGCACCTCTCTCAACACCCTCAACAACCTCAACACCTCAACACCTCAACACCCTCAACACCCTCAACACCCTCAACACCCTCAACACCTCAACACCCCAACACCCTCAACACCCCAACACCCTCAATACCTCGAGCATGCAGTAGTCACCCCACGCAACCATGTCCAAACCAACCTACGACCGCGCCGACGCCTCCGCGCTCCTCGACGACCGCGGCTACTCAGGCGCCCTGATCCGCGGCCAGAACCCAGCGCTGCTCTTCGAAAAGGGCGTCCGCGAGCGCATCACAGAGAGCTATTACTGGAAAGAGCAGTGCTTCGGACTCAACGCCGCGACGCTGTGCGACCGCGCAGTGGAGCTCAAGTTCATCGGCGGCACGAGCGGTATCACGGGGCGGCCGACGCCGTTCCTGTGTCTGGCGTTCAAGATGCTGCAGCTTGTGCCCGAGAAGGGGATTGTGCTGGAGATGCTCAATTTCGCGGGGGACGACGAGGACGAGGACCACGACGAGACCGCGGCACACGCCATCAAGGCCGAAGACGAGCACAAAGAGCTCGGCGACACGGGCTCAGAAACCCCTGAGACCAAGACCGACCCCAACGCCGCAGGCAAACGCGGCACATTCAAATACCTCCGCTGCCTGGCCGCCTTCTACATCCGCCTCGCCTGGCAACCCGTCGAAATCTACACCACGCTCGAGCCGCTGCTGACCGACTACCGCAAGATCAAGCGCCGACTCAAGGAGAACTTCTCCCTGACCTACGTCGACCAGTTCGTCGACGACCTGCTCACCAAGGACCGCATCTGCGCCACCAGTCTGTGGAAACTGCCCGCCAGGGGTCACCTCGAGGATCTGGATCTGCTGGAGCCCAGGGAGAGCCCGTTGGGAGATGAGATTGACGCGCTGGATGAGGAGGAGGAGAGGATGGCGGCGGGCGAGAGGGAGCGCAGCGTGGGTGATGGGAGCGCGAGGAGTTACAGGAGTCGCAGTTATGACAGCAGGAGTCGCAGCAGAAGCTACGATAGCAGGCGAAGCAGGAGTCGGAGCTACGACGACCGGCGAAGCAGGAGCAGAAGTTGCGCTAGCCGAGATCGGCGGCGGAGCCGCAGTCCCGGGGCGATGAGCGATGGAGGACGCAGTAGGAATCACAGTAGGAGTCGTAGCAGGAGTCGCAGTAGGAGTCGCAGTAGGAGCCGCAGTAGGAGTCGCAGTAGGAGTCGTAGCAGGACTCGGAGTGGGAGCATGAGTCAGTGAAAAGATTGAGCTGCTCGCACACCCCAGTGACAAATCAACATCTCGTCCAATACTCAACCCAACAGCCGCCGTCGCCCTTGCCGCCCTTCAGCGCGAGGCCGTCGATCGCACGCTGCTGCTGCGTCTTGCCTGCTGCTTAGATAGCACCTACCACGCCCACGGCTTTCCTACGCGCCGCGCGTCTGGGGCGGAGGAGGTGGCCAATTCACAGCTTCGTGCCCATGCGTCTTCATAGTATTGGGATCGATCAAGGCCTTTGCAGCGTCTGCCCAGACACCAAACCCATAACCTCGGCAGCTGCCTACCCGCATCACTCGCGATCCGAGTATATTGCGAGATGGCCTCCATGCTACTCATTCGAGGCCTTTGCCTTCCACACTCTGCCACGTGCCACAGATGACGAGCCTTGGGGAAGTGAACGGACCCAAAGACGCGCGCAGCTGAGCTACTCCGTAGACTGCTGAGTTACTCCGTAGACGGCTGCAGCTGCGCTTAATTATTCAGTGGTTGTTGCTGCGCTTAATTATTCAGTGGTTGTTAATGCAGTTGTTGCAATACAGTATTCATCGCCTTTTTGCTGCTTTGTAGCTGCTTCTCAAAGTTGACGTAGCTGCTTCTTTCTACTACGCACCTCCTGCCTCTGCATGCCTCTTTCTTCCTCGTGCCTTCCTCCTTCCTTTATACACGTACCTCTTACTCCCAGAGGACATCTGCTTCTCTGGCATAGGATCTGAATATTGTGCTTACTTCATCACTTCGCTCGTCAGCTGCGCACATATTTGTCCAACACCTACAGCTCTGCACTCGATTCCAGCCGGACTGTGGATTAGGTACGAACTGACTGACGTAGAGTTTGAGATCGCGACAACTGCCATGCAGGAACTGGGCTTCACTTCGTCCCCACGTGCGGGCACTTTCACGGAGGCTCCAAGCCAAAGTCGCTCTGATATTGTAGGATTTTCCCTTCCCGCCTCCACAACTTTCGTTCATCAACAGAGTCCAACCACTCTCCAAATACTACCCAAATCCATACTCAGGCGATCTCGAACCATGAACTTTGCACGCACGCACAAACGAATGAACAATGTCTTCAGACTGTTCTGCGACGCATCTCCTTACGGCACCACTAGATATTCGAAGTCTGATATACAAGCGCTTAACGCAAGCGGTCGAGCTGCGTGGAATCAAGACAATTGGGGACTCGCTTGTGATCGTTGTACTTAGCAACGCTCCATACCTGAATGTTTACCTCAGTCACTCACGGCTGCACGATGAATACAAACAAAACAGTCAAACACTTTCCTCGCGCTGTCCGCCACCATCATCAAACGGATGATCTCTGCAAGGCTCTGCGACGGGGACTAAATCACAGATTTAGTCTCGGTGAAGCGGGACATGGATGCCTTGTCGCACGTCAAGATTGCGACCGTACAATACCTACACACTCGGCATGTACTGGGATTGTACAATCTCAGTAACCTGCTCGCCAAATTTGCCACGAGAATTCCGCTCCTGCACACACTCCGCCTGAGCCAGGGCACAACATTCCACAAATCATCTCGTCCGCCACCATCCATCTCGTCGATCTCTGCAGCTGCCCACACACTCCGCCGAGTGCAGCTAGCCACAGGCATCAGACAGTCCGTCAGCATCGAGACAGCGCTAGAAGATTCAGAACAAGAGGGGCTGAAGATGGGAGAGGTGGTTGTTCAGGGTTCTGAGAGGGTGCAGGCTTCGGTGTTCAGCTCCCAGTCTTCACGAGCGGCCTTTTGGGCACCAGAAGATCTTACACATTGGAATCTACCGCAGAGAATGACGCGGCATATCGCAGCTCATATGCCCCCAGATTTGCCAAATTGATGAAAGCGGCGAACAGTATGGCTCCGAGGGTTGTGGATGGGAAGGAAGAGGACCGTGATGCGTATCAGAGCTAGACGGGGATGTTTACGCGGGAACGGGAAAGACTGGTTTTGAATGGATCTGCGTGTAGCTGTCAAACCAGCGATATCTCAGGGCTGTTTCGGATAGACTTGTTGACTTGGCGATGTTGTCCAGTTCACCTGCACCTGTGACCGCGCCTGCTGTTTGCTGCACTCCACCCTCCGTGCACTTTTCTTTGCTCTCAGCTCGCTCAAACCGCAGCCTCGCATGAACAAGGCGAGTAGCACGGGCGTGTGCTTATGGGTCAAAGCCGACACTGCTGTAGCCTGCCTGCAGTGTTGGATGACTCAAAGCCGATACCTTGCTACAACTGGGAGGACTGGCGTATTTTGGCTTTATCTACAGCTACGTACTGTTGCCGTGCACCTACACCGTAGCCATAGATTTCAGTACTTCGTCCAGTCAGCAACGCTGATTCTTAACCTGCATGACTACCTGCGCCGTGTTGTCGCGCTCGCAGCGATTGCTTGGAGAACTGGATGCAAGCGTTAGCTAGGTATGAAGGTTAAATCAAGGAAGCCATCGGTCTTGAAAGGAATACTGAGATTGGTGATCTTAGTGTGTGCTGAGAAAACACCTACGCATATGGAATACTATTCGTAAGGCAGCAAATATTTGTGCAGCACATGGTATTCTTACAGCGTGGTTCCTTCCAACCTTGATTGCCATTCCGTAAGTCATTTGGACTCACTAACGCCACGTTGAACTAGATCTCTTGCACTGTAGCGGTCTTGCTTGCTGTTTGTAAACTAACACGTGCTGGGCAATACCGGTTTAAATACAACCACGAACGCCCAAGTCAACTCCCTTCACAGCTTAAGATGCTGTCTTTGGGAGCTCCTCATCTCCTCAACATTCCTCGCGAAATTCGAGACCAAATTTATGGCTACCTTTACAAAGACCTATCATTGCATGTTCTCCTTTTCGCACAGGATTGGCGGCTAAAAACTGTCATCGCAGGTGCACCGTACCCCAACGTCTTGCTCGTGTGTTCTCGACTTTACAAAGAATACCAGCATGCAAAATGCTTCTGGCATCTCTCCGCGAAGATATGGCTCGAAGCTAATCGATTCACATCTGAAGGTCGGTTTGTCACGCCAAAAGACCACGCTGCGCTCGCTCGTGTAAGCCGAGTGACATTCTACTTCGACTCCGTGTTTGGCTTTAGAAGCCTTGACCACTGCAAAAGTTACTTTGAAAATACCATCCGCTGGCTCCCAGCTTTACACACCCTACGCATCCGGGAGCAGTGGGACGAGAGTGAATGGACCAGCGAAGCGTTACCCAGGAACTTGGCATACTACAACATGACCGAAACGCCGTCGCCGTTTCGGCTGCTTGGCCTTCGCCTCGTACAGAAGGGAACAGGCTGTACTGTGGGACACGTGAAAAATTTCTTTCGACATGGTTGGAGAGGCCCTGGTCATCTCGTCGTAACGTTTTCAGCCTATTTATACACTAACGCCTCGGCAGATGGGGATACTTGGACCCCAGAGGAGGTCCTAGCATCGCTTAAGCCCATGGCCTATCCAAAGAGGAGGCTCAATCATCTACGCCGAGAGCATGCAGATCTGTTTACGATCTTGCCAAACAAGGCGCTTGGTTGGAAGGACAATCGTTATCCGTGAGGTACAAGATAGATGGATGAAAAAGGGTCGGTATCACCGTAGCGATGACTAGAGAAGAATGTCTCAGCTGGTATGCATAGCTCCAGATGCTGCACGATCTAATATGATGCTACAATTGACGTGAAGACTCTACGCGTCTTCCTTTGAGTCTGGAAGCGGTCAGGGTGCTTGGATCGAGCTTATTGCCACAAATCCGATTGCCAGCATGACTTGGGTCACAGGATACGCCGGTTCAACCAGAGTAAACTGATATTTGTAGGTCACATGCGTCTGGCACGCTTTGCTTTGAGAGCTTGCTAGTCAGCAAACTTGAGCGATGTGAAATTGGCCCCATGCGCGAGATTGGCCCCATGCGCGTACTTGCTTACAACGAGCAATCTAGATAGATAATATTTAGCCAGCAGCTGTTCCAGACTATTACTGAGACCCGGGAGCGTTCAATCAAGGAATCCGACTGTGGCAACTCCTGATCTACTGGGCCTTCCCCTCGAGGTTCGTAACCTAATTTACGATCATCTTTATGAGTTCTTATTGTACTGCTGGGACTGCTTGGCTAGCTGCAAGAAACGACAAGGCAAATGTCCAGTCGATGTCAAGTTGCACGAAGCACCGGTCCTTGAGATACAGCTTATAAATAAGCAGATATACAGCGAATATCTTGAAAACTGCTTCTGCAATTCTTTTGTAAGTTTCAAAAACCGTCCACATGTTCAAGACGGCTTCAGACTTCTACCATACTTGTCACGCTACCTGGAGCATGTCAAGCACGCGACAATATATGTGAACTTGGAGGAGCAGCATCGAAACATTGGATGGAAAGAAATCGAGAAAATCGCAGTCTATTTGGCGTCGTTCCAAGCAGCTGCAGTCTGTTCGAGTTGTTCTACAACACACTTCCCACCATGTCAGTGAGCGTGCTGTCACAACGTTGCGATTCCCTTTCGGGCAGCAACGGGTTGAGTCTGAGCTGCAGCATCTGTTTGAGCATCCTATCTATGCACTAGAAGGGTCTCTGCTAGTTCGAGGCGGAGCCGGTTGTAGCATAAGTATGAGTTCACTGATTACGGAAGGTTACGGGCTTGATCTGGGGCTCCACGATGTGCAAAAGACAGCTGCAGTCTTATATGCCCGTGATGCGACTGTGCAGAGGAACTGGACAGTCGATCGGGTCTTTGACCATTGGAGGCTGAGGATCGGATCTCAGTATCATGATGACTACTTCTTTGATCTTGAGTTCGGAGAATCTCAACCCCCAGATCCTAAAAACAATGTGTGGTAGAGTTGGCAAGATGCTTGGTCGGACAGTATCGCGAGGCGGCGAGATTGATGGGCGCTCAAACGTTGCAGGTGAATCTGCTACTGTAAGATTGTGGGTCGTGATGATGAGAGTTGTCGGCTTGGAGAGGCCGGGAGGGTTTGGGAATATACTAAGATCGGAATGGCATACGGTAGCGTGGCGCTACCTAATGGAGCACTCCTTGTGAACCAAGCCATGCCTCATCACATCCGCTCGTCACTGTCTGTGCCCGCATCGAAGCATGTCGCCAGCGAACTTTCTTGCAATCCCAAGCGAGCTTCGCGACATACTGCCTCAGTACACACGAAGCCTTTACGAAAAACCTGCACTCGTTTGAGGCTTATGCACTCCAACAGGCAGTCGAGCTTGTAGTAACACCATATCTCTGCAGTCGAATGAGGAATAATCGGGCGCCGATCATCGTCTCCGGGTAGGTCGTAGGCACGCAAAGACTTGCTATGAAATGCGATCTTGATGTCGGTCATACCTGGACGGCGTGCAGCAAGCTCCAAGTCGGCATTCCGGGAGAATCCAGGAGGGAAGCTGCCGAACAAGTCGAAATGCAGCGAGCGAACCGATGCCAGGCCTTTAGGAACGTTGTTGAGCCAGGTCTTCAGGAAGCCATTGTTCTTGGTAGAGCAGACGAAGAAGGTCAAGTTGCTGATGAAGCGGTTCACCGTCTCACGTTGCATCGCACGGGAAACGCGACACACCGCGGGCAAGATTCGGGGCCTAATGGTGTCGTCGCGGGTACGATTGTGGAGGAGCTCACGCCGTTCCAGGGCCTAGATGCCACGGTTATTGATCTGGTAGATGATTGGGTTGTATAACTCTCCGGCCATGACGAAGCCGTAGATTTTGTCACGGACCTCGCCCAGCAGGTCCCTGAAGTGACGAAACTTGCACTGGGCCACGGCTGTCCAGTCCATCAACACGACTTTGCGATGACACGTCACGGAGAGATCCAAGTATTGGTCAGTGTCACGGACGATCTCAAAGTCAGTCATTGCTTACTGGCAAACTACTGCGCGAAGGCTTCTTTGGCCTCAGATCTAGACGGCAGCAGACTCTGGGGCAGACTCTGGAAATAACCGTGGGGAGGCTGAACATACCTAGGAGTAAGGGTCGCTCAGTTCGGAGGTTGTTCTGGAAGGCACAGTTGAAGATGTTGAGAGTATGAGATCAAACATTGCGCTGGGTGGTACACCCGCTTTATGTGACGGGTCGCATTGTTATGCTGAGAGTGAGAGTCTTCAAGACTCTGATTCCTATTCTCACGGTGCACCTGCAAGTGAATTTGTATATAAAATCTCCAATTACATCCACGATGGGCGTGGTGGGAAGTCACAGGAAATCAGACGCCTGAAGGCTCAGAAAGCGGTCGCATACTGAGATATGTATTCGGACCGAGGATGAACAACGATCGTACTCGATATAGCCTGATATGAACATGCAATTTGAGTAGGAAGAGGGTCGCGATATACATCCGAAGGCCTGGTTGTCATTTACTATGCGCAATCAAGCACAGCTTACCCAAGATAATGACAAGAAACGGACAGAAAGGCCCCACACAAACGGTGACGAGGAGACTCAAAGTGACCCTTCTGCAAACCCACTCAAATTTTTACCTCCAGTGCACACGTCCAAACTGCAAATCTATCACATGTCCCACATCGCAGATCACACATCGATGAAATAGCACTCCGCACATCGCGGCGCGGTTCATCATGGCCGCTACCGTACCAACAGCAAATGCGAGACCCTTGTAACGCTGCAACTTCTCACAGAGACTCGTGAACACGACATGGCAACATTCCATGGCCGAAAATTCCGGCCAGAAGCGCGCGAACTTACTCCGGAAGAAGTTCCAACGTAAGAGCAGTCATGGGCATACGTGCAATATTGCGCAGCACTCATATCAGAGCGGCGCGGCGCGGCGCTCAGTAGCGGGAACACTGGAAGATGGTCGCTGCGATAGAGGCGCAATCCTCTGAGTGCACCGAGTCCAAGAGCGAGGGGGAAAGAGGTGACCCCGAAGTCGAGGACTGGAGAGCCTTGCCCTACGCTGCTATTCAAATGGCCCCGCTATTACCACACGCTGCGCTCGCTTCATTTACGCCAATAAGTCTGCACAAACTCATGCGCCCAATCGATAACCCCCGCCTTCCAATCACCCATACTCTCCTCAACGAGCCGCTCAAACATCTCCGCAGCCTCGCCCTCGCTCTTGCCCATCCACATTCTTTCCTGGACTTTTCTCACACTGCCCTCTCTTTCGACTTTGATATCCGGAATGTTAGCGCCCTGCATGAGCGCAAACAGATTCAACAGCAAGTTGCTACTCTTGCGCAGCGTCGACCACGCTGTGAATGCGTACTCCTTAAAGGAGAGATAATTGGGATGCGTGGCGCCGCCCATACCCTCGATCATCTCCCGACAGAGCTTCATTTGCGGCGCGAAGGGCTTCGGATCGCGACCAAGGATGTAGCCGAAATCGACGTGGAAGAAAGCGCCCGAGGGCGCAATCAGCAGGTTATCCAGATGTCTGTCGCCGACACCGAGAAGGTACGTGATGACGCAGTATCCGGCACAGGACTTGATGTACGTATCCATGGCTTCTTTGGTGACGCCCAGGTCCGCGGTGGGGTCGGGGTTGTTGGCGCGCAGGTAGGCGAGCAAAGAGCCTTTATGCTTCTGGCACGCGGCAGCGATGCTCATGGAGGGCACGAATTGGAAGGCGCCTGCGGAGGTGGAGGTCGCGAGGATACGGTAGGGCGTTAGTCTCAGATCGAGATTCTCTTTGCGCAGAAGTCGGTCCATAAGTGTAATGATCTGGATGACGAGCTGATCTTGGCGCAAATCATCACCGAATTTGAAGATGATGGGGTACTTCTGCGAGTGACTGGTGCGAAAATTGAGGACAATAGGTAAAAGTGAGGACTTCAGTACGTTGCAGTCCTCAGAGTCGATGCCGGTGATGTAGACCGAGGGGTCGAGTGGCAGTGGGAGAGGCTCGAAGTTTGTAAGTTCGTTCTTGGGGTCGGCAAGCGCCTTCTTGAGGCGGGCGAGTTTCGTGGGTCGATCGCCGCCGCCGAAGCGCACGTCTTTCGAAATCTTGGCCAAGATGGTGAGCAGCTCACCTTGACGGCGGAAGGCGTTGCGGGTCTCGACACCCTCAGGCGTCTTTTCAAGCTCGACCATGAAGTCGTACTCAACCTTGGCGAATAAATCGCGGTGCTCTGGTTCTTGATCGGTGCTCATGTCGCTAATCTCAACCATCAGATACCAGTGGAAGAAGTTTCCTAGCGCAAAGCTGCTGGCAGCTCGTGTGACCAGAAAGCGTGCAAGAGAGGAGTCATCACCTTCCCCCGCTGCCTCGTACTTCAGCGCTTGCACAAGCTGAAGCAGGTACAATTGTAGCTCCTCGTCGTCGGCCTTCTTAAGACGTTCGACAGCATAGCTTCGCACGACTGGGTGATCGAAGTGCGGACCGAGAAGTTCAAGAGCGTCGTCCACATCGATCTCAGCCCACTTGTCAAGTAAGGGCGCAGCTTGGCGAGCTTCTCTTGGACTCTTCCAGTTGACGCACTTGACGAATTTGGTCAAAGCACGCTTGTCGCGCAGCAAGAAATATCTGAACTTCCATATGTCATCCCTCTCGTGTGATGTGATTTCCTCGAGCGGGCCCTTTGCCATCAAAAGATTCAGCTTGTCGCGCACGTGCACATTGGGCTTTCTGTCACGGTCCAGTGAATCCGTCTGCTGACTGCGCATCAGCTCACGATGCTTGTCTTCGGCTGGATTGACTCTTCGGCCGATCTCGGGGTCGTAGATCTTAATGAGCCTACCAGCGTCGGAATCCCCATAGCCGATTCCATCTACGTCAATGCCGGGACCAAATGATACTTCCGGGGGCGGGCGCAACCGGATGTCTGACTCTGCAGGAAGCCGTAGATCTGATATTGGTGGCGGCGGGTATTCGACGTCGGTAAATACAATGGCATGATCGAAGCGCGGGAACTCAATGTCGAGATAGAATAATTCCACGTCCGAATCATCAGTGGCGGTGCCATTGATGGTGCCGTCTGTGCCCTTGCGACGGTTCAATGCAGCTGCCTCGGCCTTCAGTGCGTCACTGCGAATCTTCGTCATCTTCTTGTAAACAAGGTTGTCAAGCCATGCATTCGTTGGCAGGTCACCCATCTCCTGCTTTTTCAACAGCTCTTCCAGCCTCTGCATCTCAGCGATCTGCTCATCGACTGTATCCTCGACAGCCGGAGCCTTTCGACTCTTTCGTGCAGGCGGTATCACTGACGGTGTCGTTGTATTTGAAAGCCCGTCTGCAGCCTTATGACGATGAATCCTGCATCGCTGCCGGCCCTTTTGCAGGGTGTTGTCCTTGTCGAACAGCGGTATCGTGGTGCCGCCAAAGGGCACAGCATGCATGTTCGAGTCGGCGTCTTCGAGCGGTGAAAGGTCCCATAGTGTGATAGCGAGCTGCGCCGAGGCGGGGAGGTTGGCATAGGAGACTGGAATCTCGAGCCATTCATTCCACACGCGCGCGTTTTTGAAAGACTTGTAGGCGGTCTGGACGGGGATGGTGAGCGGTTTGCTATCAGCCCATATTTGTGCCGTCACGTAGAGTTCAAAATGGGGACTGTCTCGACATTAGCCCTGGGTTCTCTCACATGTAGTACTCACTCACCTGATGTTTGAAGCTCGGTGCCTGAGATCAGGCCGCCGCAGCAGCGCTGAGTACGGTATTTGCTTCTGGTTCCCATCTAGACGGTCTCTATCATCACTTAGCTCACATCTTTCCTGGCTAGACAGATGCTCACATCTTCACATGCACCGACAACTCCGTCAAGTCGAGTGACGTCGCAAAGTTGAAGGCTTCCATCGTGACCGGTGAGGAAGTTGTGCACTACCGCAGGCCATGAACGCGCAGTATCGAGTGTCACCAAGGATCCGTTCGCACGTGAACAGTGCGCCGAGACAGTTGTTCGGATCTCATGGTGACAGTCGATCAGATGGGCGAAACGTGGGGTGAGGCTTGAGCTCGGACACCCAGCTCCACTTGACAGACAGGGGTACGCGTTCGAAGGATTGCGCGCAGCGTTCACACGTGACCAATGACGGTCTGCCATGGTTCGCACTTTCCATGCGAAAGCGCGCTAGACAAACGGCCAACCGCGTCCTGGCCGTCACCTCAGCCTGCTGTGCCTCTCAACATTCAACGTCAGCACCGCTCATTCTTCGTTCGCTCGGATCCGAGACAAGCCAAAATGGCGCGTCTCAACACCCATCCTTCTGCGACACCGCTGCAGACTCGGTCCTCGACTGTAGACTCCCTCTATCGCGACCCCTCAGTCGCGCCCCGTAATGCGAGCAGCGCGCGTGGTACAACATACTCTGTCATGAGTCCGTCCCAATCGTCCGATAAGGAGAATTTGGGATCAGAATCGCGCGAGAGTACGCCTCAGCCCGCAAAACGAAAGGGACTTGGCAGCGCGTCAGGACGTATTCCTACCCCAGACACAGGTTCCACTGTAGGCAGTGGCGGCAACAAGCGGCAACGGACTGGCACCTATGATCTGAATGGTGGATCCGAGATCTATGCGGACGAGGAAGAAGAGCCCGAACGCGCACAGCGACGAAGGACCGCAACTACTCAGCCTGAGGAAGAGGAGGAAGACAGCCAGAGCAAGCTATACAACCCCAACCAGGATCCCAACAAGCGTCGAGAGGTCCGCTACCAGCTGCGCGAGAATCATCGCCAATTGGAGGGTGAGTATTCGAGGTCGTTGTGGGCAGAGCCCAAGGCTGACGCGCCCCAGACAATCGCAGCGAATTTGTCAAAGCGAACAACACCGGACTGTACGAGCTCCTGAGGAAGAACGACTCTACTTTCGGAAAGGTGCGGCAAACAGCAGATGCGACTGTGGACTCGAGGTTCCTGGTCACTGCAACCGACCTCGCAAACAAGAAACTACAGAACAGTCTGCACGGCAGCGGTGGGGCTGGTGTCGATCTCGACCAGTTCGTCTCCAAGTGCATATACTTCATGAAATCTGGCGGCTACAGATACGGCGAGGAAGACGCGCCGACAATTGCTGTTGCTGATGATGAGGAGGACGATACAGGCGACGGTCTCGACTGGGCCCTGTTTGGACGACAAGCTTGTTTTCCGAGTAACAAGCGACCGCCTACGGCGAACTTCCTTCTTGGACCTTTGTCTGTACAAAAGAAGGTCAGGACCACGCAACGGCGCGCTACCCAACGGAGAGCGCCTGTTGGCCCTGCGACAAGACCACAAGAAGTCAAAGAAGGCGACATCACTCAGTCAGAGAACGCGAATCTTACACACGTGGTCAAAGGAATCAAGTCAAGGTTGGAATCTCACCTCAACACCGCAGCAGAGGCTGCTAGCGATGAGATGGGTGACATTCCTGAAGATGACGCGACAGAAGAGTATGTCTCTGCTGTATTCGCGCGACATCGTGTCGCTCAGACCCCAGAGGGCGAACCTGCAGTCCATCTTTTCGACTTTGCCATCAATCCTCTCGACTTTGGACAGACGGTTGAGAATCTTTTCTACATCAGTTTCTTGGTGAGGGAAGGTAACGCGCAGATTGTCAAAGACAATGATGGTTTACCACTACTCGCACCTGCCGCACCACGAGGCGTATCCGAACAACGAGACCAGGGCGCGCAGAAGCATCAGGCTGTCTTTAGTATTGATTATCTAACATGGCAGATGTTTACCAAAGCCTATGGCATCATGGAGCCGCTCATACCGCATCGCTTGCAAGAGGAAGATAACGGCGGTTCTCGTTGGTACTGAGCTTGATGTAGTTTCACGGCCTTCGCTTTGCTACGTTCCTCGCGGCTATCCCTATGCTTCGCACGTTCTTTTGGGTCTGACTGGTGCTATGGTGTACTGCATTGGCTGTACCGCCCGGCGCAACTTCTTCTATGATACTATGATCGGCGGCTCTTCCTCGCACTTTAGCTCTTTCTATCTTCGATACCCCAGATCTCATATTCATCCTACCAGGGCTTCTTATGTGGCCTAGATAGAGGATTGCTCAGTAGCTCTCTGCACGCAATACCAGTTACATCACTTTTGATCGCATGCACATTACGATGCTGATAGGATTGTACAACTCCGATTGCGAAATAGCAGAGGCACGGCCCTGGTTGACTAGCTCCTACACGTCCTTTGTCCACCATGGCTCGCTCCAGCAGCGAAGCATAGCGCTGCCTCCATTGCCGATGTTTTCAACGGTGGCTATAGTACGTCAGAGCTCAGGACTGAGCAAGCCTCCATGTACGGAGTCTCCCTTTGGGCTGCGACCCGTTGCGCCGGACTGATCCGACCCCTCTAGCTGACTTCAAAGATCTACAGATTCGGAATCGTTATTGTTCGAGGTCGTTGCCTCAAGCGTAGTGTGTAGCACGTGGGATCGTGTCCACGACTCCCTTCGACACATATACAGCTCCCGCGTTCATATGTCACTTCGAATCGCATCGGGGCCGAGCACTCAACAAAAATGGACCTCAGCAAAGGCAACAGTGAAGTAGCGTTGAAACGGCCTGCCCGCACCATTGCAGCCTCTATACACACACAAGGAATTGTTTCGAGGGTGTTGAACGTCGCAACCACGGCCCAGGAGGTCGTCGAGATATCAGGGCTTGGTGTCAGTAGTAACAACGCCCATGTACCAGCCGTCGGACCTGACACTTGCCATCCACCACACCATAGCACAGCCTTTTACGCGTGATGCGCACATCTCAGACGTCAGCTCGAAGCATTCCTGATTCCACCGTGCGCAACACAGTTGACCCGAGAACTTGGCGAGATGCTCCTTCCTTTCCAGTGCATCTCGTGCATGGCAATATCTGGACCGTAGCGAGTGTCCAGGCTTGGGGGAGAAGACCCTCCCGAAGGAGACAACGTCGAGCTTGACCATGTTGAGAAGCGAGAACAACGCCGGGCTCGTGAATTGAAGCTGACATACTTGGAGGGAAGCTAAAAAAAAGTTGGCGTCTGCCGCAGAGATGTTCGAAATGTCTGCGACTCGTCCACTAAAGGATGGATCATGATATGAAAGTACCTACTTTCACAGGATACCCAGCCGCCTCACGTGACCTAGGTCTGCCCATAACTCCTTCACGCGTATAGGCACGCGCAGAGATATGTTATCCACGTGTTTATCAATGAAATTGATCGAAACAATCAATTCTAAAGTGTCGGGCGATGAAGCAAGCCAATTTTCTGTTCTCGTGTAGGAAACTGTGTTCAAAAGCCATAGACTTCAACTGAATTGACTCGCAACTCCAATGGAAAGTCCACTTGGAAGGTTGGTCCTCATAAACCAGTGGCGAGCATATAGGTGGGATGTTTCGCGAGTTTTGAGAGTCGCAAACAACAGCCATGTGATAGTAAAAAGTATCTTTCAAGCCGTACGGGCCGGGACGAAGTGCACGGCAGAGCATATGCAACCTCGCTCAGCTTGTCTGAACTCGAGTCGGGGTAGAGATTTGTCAAAGTAGGGCTGTAGCGCTAAATGTTTGCACATGGCGGGGGGAACATTTTGCTTTAGCTGGATGACGACTTCTTGGAATTGGACCCTGAAGATCGAAATTGCGCGGGCGCAGATAGAGCAGACGCCCATGAGGAGCTTTTACAGTGGTTTTCAGATACAATGATATGGGGCGGCTGTTGAGTTTCGAAAATCGTGATTGCGGCGCGGTTTTGGAGTATGATTAGACGGGTGGCAGATGTTTGACAAGGACACACAGGGCATACAAGGTTTACTGATCAGTGAATATGGCTTTGAGAGCCTTTTATACACAATCTAGCATCAATGTCGCGTGGTGACAGGATGCAAGTCTAGCTCAAATTTAGACAAACTCGAGGCATCCGTTCCTGTTGCCAATCCTCTCATCGAGATTGAGCGTCCTTGTATGCCACTGAGGAGCAAGCTCAGCCACCAGCTCCTGTCCGCCACGCTCCAACCTGACATTCCTAGCCGAGGCACCGAAGTTGCCTCCACCGCGGGTACCGCCGCCAGGGACCTGTAGGTTCTGCCCAGGCCAGATCTGGTCGGGGTTGGTAATGTTGTTGTGTCTGGCAAGATCCTCGAACGAGCAGTGCGAGAATCTGGCGGCGATGGCGCGGAGTGTATCGCCCTGCTGAACGGTGTATGTGGAAGCGCCATTGCTGCTGCCTCCTGACCAGCGGAAGCTGCCATTGTCGTTCTCGATGTACTTGTTGAGGCTCAATGTGCTTGATGAGTGAGAGCCGTCAGTACGGGCACACTGGGCGTGCAGGTTGAAGTCGCCGTGGGCGTCTAGGCGAATGTCCCGGGACGAGGCAGTGAAGTTGCCACCAAAGTCGCCGCGAGAGCGCTCCCCACCGCTGTTACGGCGCTGAGGCTGGTGCTCAGGTGGTGGGCCACCATGGTGTTGCTGGTTGTACTTCTGCTGCTCCTCTTGCTGCTTCTCCCACTTCTTCTTCTCGTCGCGTTCGTCTTTCCAGTCGCCAACAGCGTCTTGTGCCTTGTGTCCTGCGAACGCACCGGAAATGGCACCGATGATGGTACCTGCGGTGCCGTGACCTGCTTGGCCACCTAACTTGTGACCACCGAAGGCACCAGCAGCACCTCCAGCAATGCCTCCCATGATGCCACGGTCGCCCTCTGGGTTGCCTTCGCCGTTGTACTGGTTCTGGTACCCCTGGTTGTGGGAATTGCGACCTGAATTTGAAGAATGCGCAGCAGCAGAAGGGAGCTGCTGGTACTGAGGCGGCTCCTGACCATAGCCACCCTGGCCGCCATACGGCTGTTGCTGTTGCTGGCCGTATCCGTTGTTGCCGCCCTGGTTGTAGAACTCGCTGGCCTCACCGCGGTGCTGCTGCTGCTGACCATGGCCACCACCGCTGTTGTAGTTGTCTTGGCCGTAGCCGCTTTGCTGGTCGTACCCGCCTTGATTGTAAGACATGATTCTAGAATTGAGAGTTGTGAAGGAGTAGGAAAGGTGCTGGATGTGCAAAAAGCAGCAAAATCCCACTCAGCAGTCCATCACTCTTATACTAACCCCCATGCCCCTCTATGCTGTCATCATGTTCGGTGTCATCATATACTTCACGCGAAAGTTGTCTCAGCAACAGACGACACCGCCACTTTCGGCGGCGATTTTTGTGGGGTTGAGCTGCGCTACATCGTCCCATCGATTCAACGCCAGCCACACCTTGGCCAATGGGGTAGACGATCTGATACAAGAGGTCGCATTCTGCGGTCCGTGCTGCGGAACAGACGGAGTGTGTTGTGGTCGAGAACTGAGGCGAGGCAGGCCACGTAGCGGCTGCATGGCTAAGTATGCAGGGTCCAAGGGGTGGAGCCTAGCACCATTCTTATTTTAGCAGATGTGAGAAGAGGCCTGGCTGTGTGAATACTGCTCCTCTCCATAGGTATCGAAAGGGCATTTCACAGCCTCGCAACATCGATCGTGGCATCGATCACACAGATGACGATGTGTGAGGGAGGCTCTGTAATCCTGTTTGTGATGGAGGTATGCACATGGGCGAAATGTGGAACAACAACGCTCGGGCATGGGCGTGCGGGACCGAAGACGTTGACAACAGTCAAAGATACGCCAGGGTCCGGGGTCTAGTAACAAACAAGGTGAGGTGGACGCTGCTGGAAAGATGCGCTGTTGCTTTTGTCCTCTTCGCAACTTCTCCGTTCCTTGTTCCTGCGGATCCGAAATTTTGCCGTGCTCAGCGCCGTTCCCTTTCATCTCCTTTTTTGTCCACTTTTCCGTTGCCTGTTTCGGCAATCTCACGGATGCGAAACTCATACGTTTTCTGCCGCGATACAGATCGTGCGCAAGTCGAGGCATTACGGCCTTGTTATTGCTGCAGAAAACCTTGAATCGTGACAGCCCAGCAGCTTCGCAACTGGGATTGTCTGAGGCTCGGCCCTGGATCGTCACCCGCATCCTCGAATAATGGAGCCGCAGTGAGACTTCAACCCGTGCTGCGTCCGTCTCGGCAATGCACTGGACTGTTAAGGTAAAGTATGGCGAGCATGTATCGAACGTTTTCGCAAATGAGTGTCTCACCGCCTATCTTCTTCCGAGGGCCACGTGACTGGCACCCTTATCTTGAGTCAATCGCGCACTTTTCGACATTCCCAAACAAGACGATGGATTCAGGTGCTGGAAAACCAATGGTCGAAAAGCCTGCCTTTGCGCGAATCGATTCGCACCAGGTTGACATTGAAGATCACAACTTTGGTCTTGTACTGGGTCCTACAGCCGTTTTCACACCGAATGAGACCGAACTTGGGGCTCTTCGCTTACTCGACCTTCCTCGCGAGATCAGAGACCACATTTACTCCTACTTGCATCAACCACATCAATTGATATGGGAGATCGGTAAGCGCCACGTCCATTGCGTATCGATCAATGTGCCGAAAGCTCCAATACCGGCGGTGCTGCAGACATGCACACGCTTGCGTGATGAATATCGAGAGTCACCCTCACTACGGACGCTTGCTGCGACAATATCGACAACACGCGCGACCAATCATGAAACTGCTGCTTCGACCGATCTGCAGTGTCACGCAGTCGCGAGATCAGTCATCATGCATACCGAGCCGGCGCCAATCGAGCATGTGGCATATCTACTAGCCTCTGTTAGGACTGTTACCATCTTGATGGAGAACAAACGCTCCTTGGATGAGGACACTCCGGTATGGAACGAATTGCGAACGCTGGAATCATTGCTTTCGCCCTTCCATCAAACGCTGACTACCATTCGAGTTGCAGTCCATCAATGCCAGGACCCACATCCTCTGCAGATGAACTCCAGGCGCGAGACCGAAGCATACACAGACCCTAGTCTCATCACATCAAGGTTCATGCCAATACCCAGTACCACATTCATGGGCAAACCCCTCATCCAGCAAGCAGCCGGCTACCGTCTACAGCTCGTACTCTTGCAAATGCATCCTTCGGACCAGGAGGATTTGCTTGAGCGTTTCCACCGCCACAGGACTGGCGTGTACGTGTACAGCGACGAGTCACCTATCCGGCTAGCTAAGGAGGGCTTGTATTGGATACAGGGGGAGGTTGTGAAGTCGTTCCCAATTAACTGCAGTTGGTTCAATATGCAGAGGTCAATGAACTTGAATATGAGAGATCGCTTTGACGCGTTCGGTGTGACGGATGCCTGGATCCAGACGGAATATGGATCGAACGCCTGCAAAATGATGGAGTGGCGGGAAAAGAGGGGAAAAGATGCGACTGAGTGGGAGGTTTGAACCATGTATAAAGAAAATATTAGCGAGGCATTCGAGACGCTGTAGTTCGGCGCACGGAAATCTCAAGTGATCGCCAAGTCGCCCATGCAGTCATGCGTCATTCTGTGCAGATGTACGTCTGACATACACAGTAGGTTGCAGCCCGGGAAGCCCTGGCGGTTCTGGCACGCGAGGGCAAGGCCAGTACGCAGCATCGTCATGACTTAGAGGCGACTGCGAGTGCCAGAGCGACTTGTATCGGGTATATTTGCGAACAACGACTTTAACCAACAGCTGACATTCAATTCTTGACATTGGTGAAGCAGAGGTAAGAGAGCATGAGCTAGCAGGTCCCGTCGGATGTCGGATCGTATCGTATGAAAAGGAAAAAATAAAGAATTCGATCGCAATGAAATGCATGAATACGACAAAAGTATAGGCTCAGCTTTCTGCAATAGATACACGACTCCACTGCACAATAATGCCAGACTGCGTGTTGAGCGTGAAGCGTGGGGATCGAGTCATGGCTTCACAAAGGGTTGCCCTTTGTGAGCCACTCGGATCCGAAAAGACTTACTCGGCTGCTCGACAGCGGACCATAGTGGGTTACCAAGCCGTTGTACGGCGAGGGGACGTTCAGTACGAGTTTTGAGGAGGTAACAGACTCAAGTATCCCGCCACAATGACATTTCTTCTCTCATCCTAGAAAGTCTGTATCCTGGCGACATGGTGGCTGGGGACCTCGCCCCAAAGACGATTGTCATCTTTGGCATCACCGGTACCCAGGTAAGCACTTGTCGAGTTCAGAATAAGAAACCGATACAAATATGCTGATGCATGACTCTATCAGGGTTCATCGGTAGCAAGATCTTTCGTAAGTCAGTCTGGGTGGACAATGCACGGTGTCACCAGAAAGCCGTCCAGTCCGGCTGCTGTACAATGGGAGATGCCAGGTATCGAAATCGCGTACGGCGACTTGGACGATGCAGAGTCTTTGTGCAAAGCACTGCGAGGCGCGAACATTGTCTTCGGTGTAACAGACTTCTGGCAGCATCTTAAGGATCCTAAAGTACAGCGCCAGGCGGCCGAAAGCGGTAAACCGATCAATGCAATTGCCTTCGAGCGAGAGATCAGGTAAGGCCGGGTATGTGCACACACAACACAGTGTACTGATAGCTAACTCAGGGTAGGCGCTCATCGACGCGGTGGCCGCAACGCTTCCGGATCTCGAGCGCTTCATAATTTCGACCCTCTCATCGGCCAGAGATGCTAGCGAAGGTGCGATCGACTTCAATCTCCACTTCGATTCGAAAGCTGAGATGTTGAAGCATCTAAAGAAAAGGTACCCAGAGTTGTGGGCGAAGACGAGTCTCTTAACCTTGGGCTGCTATGCTGGCAACTGGAAGCTGTACAAAGATGGCGCTGGTCGGCCAGGAAAGATTGACGATGGGGTATACAAGATATACCTGCCAAGGGACGGAGACACGCCACTGCCGTTCGTAGAGCCCAATGCTGATACTGGTGAGAGGCCCGCTTCATGGCTCGTTTCGGAAAGCTGACAGCAGCACAGACCCGTTCGTCAAGGCGCTCTTGAATCTACTATCGGGTACCAACCTGGTGGAAGCTGGCTCACCCATATCTTGGGCTGAGTGGTGCAACATCTGGGGTCGGGTGAACGACGTCAAGTGCACGTTCGAAAGGCAGGATCGTGGGGTGATACAAAACGCCACCGGGGTCGTTGGGCGAGAGATTGCGGACATGTGCCAGTTTTCGAGGAGCACAGCTATTGTGGAGTCGATGGGAAGAATGTCGTCTACCCTTGGGATCTCTCCTTCAAGGTCAAGTACACCACGATGGAGGAGTACATTCAGTCGCAGGACTGGGACAGTGTGCTGTGTCCAGAAGGAGGTATTGTGGAAGCTCCATAGCTATCTTCTTGTTGGGAGTGCATCGCAGTCGCCGAATGGAAGTTTCGTTAAAACCGAATGTCAGTATAACGGGGATAGAGGAGACGCGCAGGCGGGCGATCTACTTCTTATGCAGCGAGGACCCTGAAGATTCCGGCCAATCACGTCGAGGCAGCCCTAAACTCCTGCTTCAGTTCCGCGATAGACCACTACAACACGCTCATAATGGCGGGAATACGTCGGTCGACGCGCCAGACAACTGCATCTGCCTCAAAGTACAAAGACGACAGCTCTTCGGCCTCCGAGAAGGTGGCACCAAAGCGCAATGCCAAAAAGTCCACGCGTCAAAAACGTGTTCGCGAAGACGACGCTGATGAAGACGAGAAGGATGAGAGGTGTGTCCCTCAGTCGTTATCTACAGATCACATCTAATGCAATGCCCTACAGCAACCAGCCACCAGCCAAGAAGAGCAACAAGTCCAAGCCAGAACCGAAATCTGCCACAACCGAAGCCCAATCCCTAGAGACGCCTGTACCACCCGCAGCCCCGTGGAACGACTCAAACCGTGATGCAGACGATAGCCAGGAAGTGTTCTGGCTGATGAAAGCCGAACCTCTACCCCGCTTCGAGAACGGTGTCAATGTCGCCTTCTCGATCGACGACCTGGCCGCCTGCACAAAGCCAGAACCCTGGGGCGGTGTGCGAAATCCGCAAGCGCGCAACAATATGCAAGCTATGCGTAAAGGCGACCTAGGCTTCTTCTACCACAGCAATGCAAAGCCTTCGGGTGTGGTTGGCATACTCAAGGTCGTCGAAGAAGCCAAGGTAGATGAGACGGCGTTCGACAGCAAGGACCCCTACTATGACCCCAAGAGCGACCGAGCCAAGCCAAAGTGGTACTGCGTTGGAGTTGAGTTTGTTAAGAAGTTCGACGATGTCGTGGACCTGAGAAGCATCAAAGAGAACGCAGCGGCAGGAGGCAAGCTGAAACACATGCAGCTGATCACCAATGGACGCTTAAGCGTCTGTCGAGTACGCAAAGAAGAATGGGAGTTCATTCTTGGCATGGCTGAAAACAAGTAAAGGACCGAGGCGGGCACAGAAAAGACCTTTTGTAAGACCGTTGATCAATGAGTGCGGACCTGTGATCAATACTGGAGGCCTCGGATGATATCTGGGCTGTTCAGAAACGCGCACCTCTCGACCAACTTCTGCTTCGACACCACGTCTGGCGAATCTGCACCGCTCAACGGCCACCAGCCCTCCCATGGCCCACCGACTGTCATGACGTGCGTCTGGTTCGGAGCAATGTAGGCACCCAGCCAACCCTGTACCGTCACCTCGCCTCCCTTGATTGGGTTCCCTGTAGTCGCGAAGGCGCTCCATGACCGGCTCGCACATTTCTGCAGAGCATAGTCGGAGGCCGTCACGTTGATTGGATTGCCGGATACGTTGTACGCCTCCACGTTACCAAAGACGTAAGCGAACTCGGACGTATGCACTACGCCCAAATGCGATACGTTGATCGTGTGCTCCAGGATCGGGTCGAGGATAGTTTGGTTGAAGTCGTAGTGGTACACGGGTCCACCATAGGTCTTGTGCATCGCAGCACCGAGATAGAGTGGCGGACATACCATCAAAATATCCCTGAACATTCTTGCCGAACGATAAAATTCCGCTGTTAGGTTTGTGCCAGATGGTGGAGTAAACTCAGCCACAGGATACAAACCCAGCAGGTCGTCCAGTGACTCCTCGGGCATTGCTGGAAGGTATGAACGCATAAAGTTGTAGGTATCATCCGATGTCGCAATGCTCACGTCGGTGTAAAAATTCAGGTCGTCTTGCGCCCACCCAGATAACAATGTCACGTTACCGAACCGACCCTCGTCAATGAGTTGACTCGGCGGTGCAGGCAGGAAGTCACCGTCGACGACAGGAAGCCAGATGTCTCCGACGTTGTGACCGATATCGTTCGCATACGTTGTGATGGAGGCGTTCAATAACGTATCGGTCGCCATTCCACGCAGACAAGAGATCGTTTTTGGGGCTTGCAGGCCGGTGGTGTTGCATCCAACAAATTCGACAAGCGCCGACAGGGCGTCTCTCGAGAAGTTGCCTGTGAGACCAGGCTCAAGAGATTGTGACTCTGCGATGGCTCTCTGGAACGGCGGCGGTTTGGCACCTCCGTACGCAAGAATATGCATACCAATTGCGAGGCCGCCAGAAGACTGCCCAAAGATGGTGATGTTCTCCGGATCACCCCCAAAGACCCCAATGTTGTCGCGGACCCATTCAATTGCAAGCCGTTGGTCTCGCAGCCCAGCATTTTCGCTTCCTTCTTCTTTTAGTGAGTCTGACTGGGTAAACCCAAAGAACCCCAGGCGATAGTTCATTGCGACGTGTATGACAGGATGGCCCCCCTCCACCGACTGTCGAATCAATCCATCAGGCTTAAAGGTTGGCTCCATGTTTGACCCCCACCAGAAACTTCCTGTTAATCTGTCAGCAAGGCCGATGGTCAGAAGTGCTTTAGCTTTACCCCCGTGGATCCACACCATGACTGGCAGCTTTCCGTGCGAACGTGTTGCATTTAGCTTTGGCCTGATGATGTTCAGATTCAAGCAGTCCTCTGATACCTCTGTCACATTGCCTTCGCTTAAAGGCGGAGACGCGTTACCGAGCGGTTGCGGACAAGCAATCCCAGGCTTTGTGGCATCGACGACTGATCCTGGCGTTGGCACGTACAGACGAGGCGGCTTGAACCTATTCTCTCCACTGGTATCTTGCCCGTATCGAATGCCATAAAAGTGCTGGAGTCCATCACGCTCGATGCCACGATACGTTACGCCACACGAAGCATCATCAACGTGGAATGCGTGCGCTGCAGCACCAATACTGCCCAGAACGCTGGCAAAAACTCCGGTCTTCATGTTGTTGTTGTTGTTGTTATCAAAGGCTGACTGCTTCCATGCTGGCTCCGGTCGACCTTTTGAACACTGCGCTCGTTTGTCAATTCAAGTTTGACACGTTTACCCTTCCCACGGAAGGCCAATTGCTAAACGAGCGGGAAGCAAGGGCACCAAGGGGGACATTATATTTCTCGTAGCTTCACTTCGCCAGCCGTCACTCCTCACTATCCACCACGATAACTCGGTTATCTTGCTCCCTGTGGGGATCTGCTCAGCGAACAGCAGCCATTCCACGTGTCTTGACTTCGCGTTAAGTACAAAACTTGAACCAATCCAGAGGCTAGAGCAGACCACTATGCTTCAAGTAGGAAGCTCTGAGCAACCTACCGGCTAAAGCAGACGCAATGTTATGTGCTCATTCGCTCACCCATATCGCGCAAATCCCCGCTTTCTTCCATCGTTCGGCCAGAGAATCGAGTTTTTTACGACAACGAGGTCGCAACTGAGTCCAAATGAAACTGACGGTCCCCCATGCGCCAAGTTTGGAAGGTACGTGACTGCCTATCGACACGGAACTGGCCTCGGCAAGCAAACGGCGTAGGTATGCAGACCTTCCAGATCGGGCGAACTTCGCCGAACACAGAAAGCCGCCGACATCGTGCCTTCAACGGCCGCCTGTGACACCTTGGACCGTTCGCACCTCCTAGAATGCCTCTTGCGTACACGGCTCAACGCTAGTCGGCTGGGGTATCAGGTACGCCACATGCTCATTGGCAGTACGGAGTCGAACTACAGTACGAAGACTACGCTGGAAACGCCAGTAAGTTCTAGCTTTGCCAGGCCTGCCATGAGTCTGCGGCTACCCCTAACGCCTTCCGCATCAACGGCACAGCTCATATCACCCAACACTTGATAAGTAAGCACCGAGTCGATCCCAAAACAGACTTGATGCCTGATAATCTGTCTATCCCCAAGAGCCCATGGGACGCCGCACGCGTTGCTGGCTCATCGGACCTCGTTTCACACACCCCTTGGGAGGAGGATAAGCTGCAATCAGCACTTATTGATCGGGCTATCGTACACGATATATCGTTCGCCACAGCGACGTCAAAGGCCACCCGTGGCTTGTTGGCCTAGAATCGACGAAGTCTACTTCAAGCCCTGCCCAATTCCCAAACAACAATGTCGTTATACGTCACCAAACAACTCAAACAACGCCAGGCAGAGGTGTCAGCACTTATTGAGAAGGCTCAGAGTAAGACGAGTGTGAGTGTTGACGTATAGACGTCATGCAATCCATACTATTGCGCCGGGCCTTGATTTTGAGGAGTACTTCTATTGCGGTGCAAGTCGGTCCTATAGGCCTTGGTCGTCACCTCTGTTGACTACGTTGTACTAGCACGTCTCAGGGAATGTATATATGGTCGCCTCCTAGCTAGCAAGCAACTCAGCGCAGTTTCCCATCGATACATACAGCGGCTACGTCTGCCGCGACAACTTCAATATGTTGAGAGCTACTGGGACAGCGCAGCGGAGGGCTCGGAAGCCTTTGAGCTGCCGAAGTGGGACGATGGATCGGCTAGGAAAGGGGGTTCGAGTCCTGGAGTGAAGGATGAGTATGCGGGGAAAATACAGGAGAAGGAGAAGCTGCTAGTCAAGCTGTAGCGCGTACGGCGTCGCACATCGAAGCGAGTTCTCCAATCGCCTTTACGGCCGTTGATGCTGTCATCTATCTCTCTTTCGGTTCGAGTCGCGCCCTGCTGTTATGATTCAGCTGTAGTCGTGTTGCACACCGGTGTTGATACAACACCGCAATCGCCGAGCCCTTGGACAAAGACATCATTTCCTCCCTACTTAACTCGATACACATATACGGCAATGGTTATGTTACTTTGCTGACGTGTAGAGAAGATGAGTCTGGATTAAACGCCTAAAAGAAAGGTTTTTCACCTCCTGTCTTACATATGATCAAATAGCCATCCAAGGTCACGGGTATTGTCGACCTGTCCATCTAGTCGTACATCGTCGTACGGCCGTACACCTTCTATAGGCCGATCCTGCGCTTTAGGGCCTGTCTACTTCAGACGACTTATTTGATTATCAGAACCTGGAATCAGGTAAATCGGACGGATTTTAGCTGGCTGGTGCTCGAAGTTGGGGAACCGCTCTTGTGGTGATGCGCTGACCTGGTGCGAAGACCGTTAATCAACACACCACCTCGTCTAGTAGGTGGAGCTCCACCAGCGCCGCCTCTCGCCTCTACAACCACTACCCCGACAGAGTAGTCGGTCTCATCAACCTGAACGTGCCATACATGCTGCCCACCGGCGATCACTTCGACCTAGAAAAGCTCAACACCATGACCAAGGAGCACGTGGGCGCAGCATTGTTTTCCTACTGGCAAGTCTGCGCCGACGAGCACGGCCACAAGCTACTCTACGACAACCTTGAACGCACTTTCCGCGCCCAGCATGTGGAGCACCATATCATGGCCGATCTAGGAACAGTCCCTGGCGCAATGAAAGACTACCTCATTAACGAGCATAGTCTGCGCAAGTACGCCCAAGACCCGCAATTTAAGAAGACTTTCATCGATCGCATGACTAGAGATGGGCTCGAAGGACCACAGTGCTGGTGCCGCGCTGTAGTGATGAACTATCAGAGTACGAGTGATAAAGAGTTGCCCTGGGATAGAATGGTGGTTAAGGTGCCGGCACTGTATATCGGGACAAAGGATGATCCTGTCTGTCGATCGGAAATCATGGCTTCGTACAAGAAGCAGCTTTTGCAGCAGCTTGAGGAAGCGGACATGGTCGATGCAGCGCATTGACTGCCGTACGAGGCGCTGAATGAGGCGATCAAGAGGATTGCACCTTGGCTGAAGAGGACTTTTGGAAAGCAGTAGGGCACTACTCAAAAAGCATTATTCAACGAGATGGGCAATGATCATGAGCTGTAGTCCCGGACGAACAATGATACGATGTGAAGAATTGAGACTGAGTCGGCGGACGAGGTAAAATGGTGTGAATGCGCAAGTCTGTATGTTTACCCCGGACTTGCAAAGCTTCTCCGGATCACAGCCGAGTCTGACATGCAGCACATCTGCACACAAGACCTTGGAGACGGCGAGTCTCGTTGTGGGCTGACAAAACAATGCTTGGAACGTAGTAACTCAAGGCCATGATGGCTAACAACCAAAAAGTTCGGTTCTAACAATAACATACCGGACTAATGAGCGGACGAAATATTGCAGGTGCCTAAAGCGAGCGCAAAGTTTACAGGTATTCTTCAAACGCTTAATATTTACCGTGCATATTCAACGGCCCCTTCAATCCAGCACTCAACGCACCTCACCTACAGCATGACGCAGACATACAATCAGGACTTTCTTGGGCCTGGTCCTTTCCTACTTCACGACCCTTACTCTCAGAATATCCCGCTCATGAACCGGTATGTACGCCGCTCGCCCCCTCCCCCTCCCACTTCAAGAACACACAACTGTGTTCCTCCCACCCAGAACCATCGCTGTCCTCGGCGGTATCATTCCGACAAACGATACCAGCATCACCAAAACGTCCCTTGTGTAGTTCTACTCCATCTCGAACAACACATGGACCACCGTCGCACCGTTACTGCGCGCAATGAACCACATCAACGCCGCCGTTATCAACGGAAAGATCTATGCCCTCGGCGGTCTTGCAGATTTGGGCGAGTCCGAGCCAGCCTAGCGCGCAGTGCCTGATGCGTTCGTGTACTCATCTTGCACTGGAACTTGGGAAAAGATATCTGGTTTTCCTGCAGGAGAAGAAAGAGGGAGTGCGGCGGTCGGTATCTACGGCTGGAAGATCATTTTGGCGGGTGGGATGACGGATCTCGAGCTTTCGGGGAACAGGAGTCAGAACATTGTGGCGGTGGTCAGCATGTTTGATATGACGAGTAGGAGGTGGAAGGATGTTTCGGACATATCCAAGTATTTGCCCGAGGCGAGGGATCGTGCGGGTGCTGCGGTTGTGGAGGACAAGATGTATGTCCTTGACGGTCGCGAGAGGGGACAGGAGAATGTACAGGGCACTGTATTCGTCCTAGATCTGTGCGATTTTGAGGCAGGATGGAAGGTTAGTGAAGTGAGGATGCCGACCCCGAGGGATGGCGTTGCGGCGGGTATTGTGGGTCAGAAGGTACACATTTTCGGGGGTGAGGGTAACACCGAGGCAGAGAGTGGAATCTTTCACCAAATCGAGGTATATGATACAAGAAAGGATAGATGGGAGAATGTGGGAACTATGAGGACTCCAAGACATGGGACTTATGCTATGGGCGTGGGAAAGAGAGTATATGTGCCTGGCGGGGGAGTGCGGCAAAGTGGGGCGCCAATTTCGGACTTCGATGTCTTTGAGCTTTGAGAGAGCACTCCAAAGAAGGTAGCGAGGTATCAGATCTATTTGCAGGTCTAGCTAGAACAACGCTTTGACATCCGACAATCACTGTAGCTTTTCACCTCCCTCTCTGATGGCCTGCCCATAATCACCTGCATTTGGCGTCCTCAGAATGGTGTGCGTATGGAACTTTGCAGGTTCTTTGTTCGCTAAGAAGACGCCGGAGTGGTGATCAAACTCGACCAAGATCACCGGGCTTTGAATGCGGAAGTAGTATGCATCATCATCGCCATAGCCGCCAATCCAGCAGAAGTATGTCTCGGCGAAGTACCTTTTGACTTGCTCGAGCTTCAGCTGCCGCGACTTCGTGGGATGGTAGAGAAGGAACTCGTTGCAGATGTCCAGTATGAGCTGCTGTTGCGAGGATGTAAGGTCAGAGGCGACCACGCCCTCGTAGGGCACAATACGGTTATCGCGGAACGCACCGCAGTGATGGCGCTGATCATCAGGACCCCAGGTATCAGTGATGAGTTCGTCGCGCTGCGATTCGTCGTTGTTAGAGTTAGCATACACTTGCTTCATGCCGGGGTCACGGAGGCTTTTGAAAACCTGAGCAGTGCTTTGCTGTTCGGGCCTCAGACTCTGCATCAGCTTCAGGCCAATGTTACCCTCCTTGTGAAGAATTGCGGTACCCTTCCATTGCCCATCATCGATGACGTTTGGTTCTGCGCCGGTGAATGAGGGACTGAGTATAATCTGGTTTCCTTTGAAGAAGCATGAAATATCCAGGTGATGGCCATAGAGTAGCCAGCCCCATGGCGAGCTCGGCGATGACGAAGGTGTGCCAAAGATGAGGAAGTTGTATGAGTACTTGTTCATGATGTTTGGGAGTTTGACAACCTCCCCGAGGAAGTGGTTGATGCGCATGGCAGAAAGGGCCTTGACGTAGCCCTCAGGCGAGAGTGATGCTTCGACCACCTTCAGTACGGACTGTGCGATGGACTCGGGGACTGCTCTAAATCAGTATGCGAGTAGTGGAACCCTGTCGAAAACATGGACTCACCCTCCTCGAGTCGAATGCCAAAAGGCCGTAGCAGGAATTCGGGGTTACTCCAGGCTCTCCATTCCCGCGCGTTGATGGGATACGACATCTTCTTCTTCTGCTCCTCATTCAACTCGCCAAATAGCCCATCTACCTTCTTGACTACACTCTCTGTGTCAAAGTCCTCGTCTTTAGCTTCGAAAAGCCCATCTCTCACTTTGCCATCATTAGTCACACCCTTGTACGGCTCAGCTAGCAACTTTTCCCAGGTTTTGGTAAGATCATACAGCCAAGGCGGTTGGCGATGGTCTTGCATGTCCTTTACATATTCGTAAGGGGTTTGCTTTGCAGCGGTTGTAAAACGAGGCGTGCTCAGGTCATGCAGGTGCTGTCTGAAAGCAACTGAGGCTTCCTCGAAGGAGTTCTTTCTCGCCATTTCCTGGATGTGAATGGTGGTAGTCGAGGTGCCCAAATGGTTGTTCTCGTCGGAGTTTGTTCTTCGAAGCGCAATTGCTACTTTATTGGATAGCCGCAATGCACAGATCAGGTCATTCCTTTAGGTACAAGGAAAACTGATACGGTGTCGAATTTGATTCCGGGTATCCTGATCGTGATGACCTCGATGCTCGAAGTAGATCGCGTTGCGTGCACGCGCGTCCGGGTAAAAGCTTTTCCACTTGTGTAATGGCGATATTCCGTAGTGCAGTCCCGCTTGTTGTTCAATTGCAGAGGTGTGTACTAGCAACTTCTTCCCTGGAAATTGTTACGCGATTCGACCTTCCTTCAGCACAAGAGTGATGGCTGGCGACGCGTCTTAAGCTACCCCACATGCAGCCTCATTTGCTAGCGCGGGGCAATCTGGACCCCGCGGAATCGACTTCGGCTGGCTCGCGGCCGCAGAAGTACTTCCGTACAACGAGTATCCTGGTAACTTCGTACAATCATCAGTGGACGATATACACGATACAGAAGTCAAATGAGCTCATCGATATATGGACTAGCGATCGTTGTACGATGGTCGACTGCACATGAGCAGAGTCTAGGACATCATCAATATTCAGAGGTACCAGAGACCAACAGCATATCAAATGCAGACTATCGTGTAAGTTGACAAATACGATCGTACGTTGCCTCGATTGTTACCATAAGATTACAGACTTTAGTACAGGGCCTTGCACTCCCATTTCGCAGCATCGTCCACATCACCCTCGCCGGTGTACTTAGCTTGCTTGGGGTAGATGCAGAGAGGCCTCTGTCGCAGCACCTTATCGTGAGTGGTATCATTGATATACTTAGTGGCAATGATGTACTCAGGTACTCTGCCCTCCTCGACCCAAGCCATCATGGCCTTCAGCACATCGTGCTCTTCGTCCTCAAATCCAGGAACGCTGTAGATATCGTTGGCGAGAGCAACTTGCTGGTTACCACCAGCGAAATACCACGGCGCATTCATGCTAGTCTGGGTACCAGAGCAGTGGCCCATGCCAGGAACGAGGAAGTACTTGAAAAACTCGTCAACATTGATGCCCTGCGGCTTCAAGGTTCGAGTAACGTGGTCGTAGAAATATGGAGTCGAGCCGGTCGGGATGAGTGGATCAGCCATGCCATGGTATGACATAATTTTGCCGCCCTTGGCATGGAAACGAGACAGATCGAAACCTACAGTTGCATTTCCGGGGTTGATCGCATCAGACAGAGCGACAATGTCGTCATTGTAGTCTGTGAAGTTCCACTGAGGCCCTTTACCAAGGAAGTACTGGACGTATCCGGTGCCGAGCGCGTTGGGCGCATTGCCAGAGAAGAAGATGGGCTGACCCTCGCTACCAAGGTAGAAGGATGGGAAGATGAATGTGTTGTTCTCGCCAACATAGTCGCTGAAGATATTATAAACAGTGTCAAGCTGGGGTCCTGTGAGACAAGAAGAGGCGTTGGCGGTGCTGCTTGAGCCGCAGAGCAGAGTTGTAGGCTGGAAGTTGCAGCCCTGAGGGTCCGAGATGATGTTGTCGACGACTCCATCTTGAGGATCGCACTGCTTGATAACCTCTGCGTTCAAGGTCGAGAACAACGCCGCGGGAATGTGATAATCAGCAGTGGTAGGAAGATTGTAAAGCGCAATGCGTAATGTCCATGGCTGAAGATGACTGGTCCACCACGCAGGGGCGCCCGCTACAATTCCGTCGAAGTCCTCGGGGTAGTATTCTGCTTCTTTCAGACCTTGACGACCACCAGTAGAGCATCCAGAGTAGTAGCTGTATGTGACGTTCTGCTCGTAGTACGCGGCTGTGATCTCTTTTCCGACGACCACGGAGCCGTGCATAGCAAGGTGGCCCCAGTTTTCAACGTTGCCCGGCTGATTATAGGCCCAGGTGCCATTACTGTTAGTCGAATTGTGACCAGTATCAGTTGAGATCGCGGCAAATCCATAACGGACTCCAGCAGCCTGTGTTCGCATCAGCTTTATTCCGTCACAGACTTTGCGCGACTCACCATATCGAGGTAGTTGATGCCACCAGCAAAGCCGCCATTGCCAACAGCTAAGAATCTGCCATTCCACTCTTCAGGGAGGAAGATGCCAAAGCCAAAAGTAGTGTTGTCAACTGACTTGACCTGGATGGATGCAGCACATAAAGCAGGCAGATTAGGTGGGCTATTCGGGTATCCTGTGTCGCCATTTGGTGTCTCAAAAGTGCCATTTGTTGCGACAGGATGCGCGAAGTTGACATTGGCACCTTTCGGCAGGACAGCTTGGATCGCGCTCGGTGTGCAAGTGTAGTTGAGCGCTTGTGCAGCTCCAATGAGCGCAGCGCTGCTAATCAACGATTGTCTCATCTTGCCGATTCAAAGACGACTGCGATCACAACGACAAAGAGGAAGGAGGTGGAAAAGTCGGCTTAACTGATCTACAAAATATTATTTCTGCCACCTTTTAACATCGTGAGGCCTAAATGATCCTTGATGCAGCTAACCTCACCAAAGCGGACGATCGACAAGTTCACGGTTATCTTGAGCAAGTAGCCCGCCGGGGCGGGCATTCCACTAATTATTTGCGGCTCGGGTTTGCGGCATTAAGCTTGCTGGTCCAGTCCCGTGGAGCAAGTTCATCTTTTTCCGACATAATGTACAGAAAAGGCGTTGTACGAAGCTTGACTCTCGCCATGGGCGCCGGTGTTGAACTCGAGCGTCTACTGACTCTACTCGCTCATATTGATGAGTCTATGCATACACATATCTGTCTACAGTGTCTACAGGGTTGTGTCCAAGCTAACAGCAGTGACAACGCCAAGGGAAATAGCAGCGAGATACAAAAGTTGATGATGAGTGGGTAGGCTGCGATGCAGGAACGGCAGGGCGCACAGCCGGTAATTACCCGAGTGGCAAGAATAAGCCACCTACGCTAACATCTGGGTCGGGCCTTCGGTGGGTTCAGAAAGAACAGGCAACCTCTGTTACTACTCTATTGATGCGCTCAAACACGAGCCGTTCAAAAGTTCCGGGTGCGGTGCTCGGTTTCCGAGGTCACGTTTATGCCCATTGATGTTGTCCAATTAGAAGTTGCTGACGTACACGGACGTGGCTTAGAGGCGGCTAAGCGTTCATCCGGAATTCGGTGGTAGAATGAACCCCGGGGAAAAGAGCTTCACGAGAACTGGAGGAATTGTGGATGTGGATGTCTACGAAGCCATTGCGAACATAAAGGTGCTATTGAGAAGCCGGGTTTTTGTGGTTTTAAAGTCGTCGACATCTTGCATCGCACCAACCGGCATTGCGCTCGAACTTCCCCGCAGAGCTTCAAACAAAGCTTCGAACCTCAACAACAACATCAGCTCAATAGAGTTGGAACGCAAAATGGCAGACAACTTGAGGATAGCCATCATCGGCGCAGGCATGGGTGGCCTTGCCACAGCACTGTCTCTTGCAAAATCCGGCCACAAAAACATCACAGTCTACGAGCATGCCGCAAACCTCGGCTTCGTAGGCGCAGGCATCCAGCTTGCGCCTAACATGGCCACTATCCTTGATAAGCTGGGCGTCTGGAAGCAGATCGAAGCCGAAGCAGTTCAATGCGCAAACACATCCATTCGTCAAGGTTCTTCAAACGAGGAGCTTGGTTATGTCGACCTGGGCTATGTCAAGGAGAATTACGGATACCCACACATGGTCGGCCATCGCGCATCACTCGCAGGCGGCCTGTATGAAGGATGTCAGAAGGAGAACGGAATCACATTCAAGTTCGGCAACACCATCACAAACGCCCGCTTTGGGGCAAAGCCCAGCTTTGAAGTGACAAACAACAAGACCGGCGAGAAAGGGAGCGTCGAATGCGACGTCCTCATTGGTGCCGATGGTGTCAAGAGCAACACCCGCGTTGCCATGCTGAAAGAACTCGGCGAGACGGCGACGGTCAGGGACTCGGGCCAGGCGGCGTACCGCATTATGCTCACTCGCGAGCAAATGTCGCCATACCCTGAGCTGCTCAAGCTGATCGATAGCGATACCGTTACACGTTGGATCGGCGAGAAAAAGCACATCATTGCGTACAGCATTCACAATAAGCAGATCTACAACCTGTCGACTGCGCAGCCGGACGCCAACTTTGCGGGTGCTCCGGACGCGCAGTACACAACTAAGGGGAGCAAGAGCGCGATGTTGGATTTGTACAAGGACTTCTGTCCAATGATTCAGGATATGTTGAACCTGGTGCCGGAGGGCGAGGTCGTAGAGTGGAAGCTAAGGGTTCACGACCCGCTGCCCACGTGGGTCAGTGGCAGCATGGCGCTGGTCGGCGATGCGTGTCATCCAACCCTACCACACATGGCGCAGGGCGCCGCGCAAGCGATTGAAGATGGCGCTGTACTTGGTGTCGTCCTTGCACCCTCAAGGCTAGGTGACGCTAGCCCAGAGATCATCAATAAGGCACTCAAGTTGTATGAGAGACTGAGAAAGCCTAGGGCGGAGGCGCTCGTTGAGCTCGCCGCAGAGAGTGGGCGGAACATGCATCTCGGCGCCGGCAAGGCCAAAGAGGAGCGTGATAAACAATTTGCGGCGCTCAAGCTCGGAGGTGGCAAGGTTCCTGATAAGTGGGCAGACGCAGATGTCCAGGCCAAGGTCTACGGTACTAATGTTGTCAAGCAGGCCGAGGAGCTTTGTCAAGAGGAAGGCCTGGTGGCGAAGCTCTGAGCAGTTGATAGCTGAGTTTGCACTTGTAATTATCACGTTTAGCAAATTATGAAGCGCAATGAACACGTGTGAACTACATCATCGTGAAATTGCTCTGGAAATGATATTAGCCGCTGCCTTGCAGACGACTCACAAGCAGGGCCAGCTGCATGAGTCAGTCACTGCACAAGCTCTACAATCTGTTGCTCATGTTGCCGTGGAGCGAATTTCCCTTCCAGTGGCAGAATACGAGAGGGATCAGAGAGCCTACCACCAACAAAGCGACCACAATACCTGCACTGGGAGCCAGTCCCACATTGGTGAACATGTCAGGGAACCAAAAAGGTCCAATGAAACCCCAAGTCTGCCTGACCAAGGTGATGAAAACACCGATACTTCCTGCTTCATCTGGATAGCAGTCAATGGCGTACGTGATCAGCACAGTCGTGACGATCTGATTGCCTGTCGCAGCGATTCCGGCACCAATGATGGGTGTGACATTCCAGTGACCCTCCTGTGCCTGTTCGATCCGAACGAGGAAGACTACAAGACCGCAGATAGTCAGCAAGATCCCGGAATAGCTCAACCACAGCCTGAACTCAGGCTCGGGCTTCGCGGGCGCAGTCTTCTTCGCACGGGCGCGCATCCACATGTCACTTGAGTGACCACCGATTTGCTCGCCGATAATGGAACCGATGATGATGCCAAGGAACTGAAGACCCAGCTGCTTAGAGTTGAAGTGGAATTTCTCGCCGAAGAGCTGAGGAATCTCAACAGTGATGAGGACGGAGGCGAAGAGGAAGACCATTGCGTATGCGCATGCCGGAATCATGACGCACGGGTATTTGGCCAGTCGCAGAGGCGAGATAAACTCCATAGCTGTGATGGGCGTAGGATCGATGCGGCGGAACTTAAGGTATGACTCCTTGAAGGCTGCAAATCCAGACACAGCATGTTGAGCGTTGTCGTGACGGATGAAGCGTGTCTCGGGACCGAAGAGAGCGTACAGAACCACTTGTACACCGTTGATCTACGAGATACCGTTAGTGAAGAAGCCTTCAACGTGACACAGAAGCTGCTCACGATTGCTAGGATCCAGTAAATCCATCTGTAGCCTTCGTAGTATGTGACGAAGCCAAAGATGAGCGGTGCTAGCGGTATGCCGAGCGTAATCATAACAGTCCATACTCCCATGTACCTCGCCCTCTCCTTCTTGAAAAAAGTCTCGACCACGACAGCACTGCCAATAGCGTTCGGGGGCGAGATGAAGAAAGCCTGAAGCGCACGGCAGGCGGCCATGGCTCCGTAAGTCTGACTCTTTGCGCAACCAATGTTGAACACCAAACTGCCAATCAAGGAGATAATAAAGATTGGTCTGCGACCGAAGCGTGTTGAAAGGGGCCTCCAAAACAAGGGCGCACCTCCAAGAATGGCGATTTGCAATGAAGTCAGATACGAGGTCCTTTGCAAACTGACACCGAGATCTTCCGCAATGTTCTCGTATGCTGGAATGATGGCGGAGGCTGCAAAGCCACACATGCAAGCATGAAATGCTACGAAGACGAGATTCAAGACTTTCTGTGGATTGGTGAGTATGCGGAAACAACCGGTGGATGTGTTCAATACCTTCCATGTCGGCCAGTTATACGGATCTGCATCTCCCATAGTGGGCATGGGGTCAAGCTCGAGCGTGCCATGTCTTTGCAGCAGATACTGGCGATGTTCCTCTGAGAGATGCGAGGCCTCGACGGGGTCGAGGTAGGTTCCGTGCGTGTTGGCGTGCTCCAGATCCTCTTTGTAACGAGGAACATCAGGGACGAACTCTTTGTCGTTCGAGGCATGTTCAGTTGCGGTGGCCATGATCGTCCAGTGCCTGGCACAGAGTGCGAATGTCAGGAGACGGTGGTTCGATGAAGATCACCGGCAGCGCTGCCGCCCTCTTGTACCAATTTTCTGGAGCCCACAGGGGCACAGAGTAGCCGTGGAGTCTCCAAGTGGAGTCCCTCCAGACAGTGATAGCGCGGCCCATGGGGTTGCTCAATTCGGGGCAAGAATAATTGTGGGCTTTCGTCACGATGGCATTGCTAGCCTTTACAATCTCGCCAACCACAGACAAAGATAACGGAAGCACGTACAGTAGTGGTCTCTGGGCTAGATACTCATGCTTTTTTGTTGAGTCCACATTGCTTCACAGGCGAACTCCTGGGTGGGTCGCAGCAGACAGGCAATGTCTTTCGGCACTTCACCGCTGGCACAGTGGCTACTCTTTCCATTTTGATTGACCAGTAGAGAATTTAAGGCCAATTGCTCGCGAAAATGCAAGTTTGACTGCCTGAAAGCGTTGTCTAACGTTGTCGCAGTCGCGAACGCCTTTCGCAAACCAAGCTTTTCGGTGAAGCTTGGGTGCGTGACCGAGAACGCCAGGGGCGATTGCTCGGCGTAGCGTACTCAGCCGACGCGTCATTTTCAGTCGGCCGGCAATAGTTCTGAACGCCGTCTGGTGTGTGCTGGCCCCCATGTTTTGGGCGCGTACGCCACAAAAAGTACTGTGTACACGCGTCTAAAACGTAGAGATCGCCGGCAGAGGCGAGCGTGCGCCAGAGAGGCTTACTCTAACAAGTAGGTACATGTCAAAGCCAGCGACATGCGCCCTACGAGATGCCCCGATGGTTTCCAAAGCTCCGACACCAGGGTCGACAGCCGCAACGGTCCGCGTCAAGCATTAGCGCATGATCAAAGACATGCTTTTCAAAGCTGTGATGAGACTCTTGACTTGGACTAGGACGGGTAATATCAACCCTGCCGGAGATGTCGCGCATTAGACCGAATAACGGCATCTCGAGTCGAATAATGGAGTGGAGCTTGACTGATGTACGAGATTGGACATCCGAGGAGCTGACAAATGGGACGAGGAACAGCGGGGATGCTGACATATGGGAGCCAAAGTCTGTGACAGCGTATATTTGATACTGTCTGCGTCTGTTTGCCAAGACGCTATCTATTGTCTCCCGCATCAGCCTGTAAACAGCTGCACTACGTGCCACCTGTCTACCCTGCCTTATATAGGGCCTCCTTATATTGCTTAATACTAAGGTCTCCTAGTTGCACTAGACTGCTAGGTTGCATAGCGTGTTAAGCCTTCGTTGCTATTGTGGAGACATGTCTGACCAGGTCACGGGGTGTACCCATCATTTTGCAAACAATAATAACCCGCCTTTTCGTTCACCCCCCTCCGAAAGAGCGTGATGATCAACAGCTTTCGCTGAATCCTCAAAATCTGACACCATGGGCATTTAATAGGACACTAGTTACGGTCCATATATGTTCACATGACTTCAAGCTGCTGCGCGGTCTAGCTCACGCTTTCATGACTTCTGTAACATCCAGCAGGTCAAAAACACCTACACCGAAACGCATTTCGATCATCTTCGAATGTTCAATATGTTCAAATAAGGTATGTTTATCAACAAGAAAGCGCCACATGACACCGAAGGAGCATCAGCAGCATCAATACCTCGCGTCGACGCTCACAACTTCCGACGTTTCCTCGATGCAGCTTCTCTATTCAACGAGGCAGCTCACAAGCTGTAACGCGACTTGAGGTTCCTCCACCAATCCCTCGCCATCCACGCATCGAACTCCGTGATCTGAGTCGCGCTGCCAGCCAGCATGAGGAAGTTGGTAACACCGGAGGGAGTCCAGTCATAGAAGTCATCAAGCGCATAGGTGTGGCCAACCTCGTGGAGGTAGATGTGAATGTTCTCAGCATTTACATTCTCCAGAAAGTACTCCTGCGCAAGACGCTGGCCCCAGTCACCACCCGCACCACCGCCAAAGCCAGGAGTAAGCCAAAGCGAGTTGTCGTAGTGGCGGTCCGCACCAGCCTCGCAACCAGCATAGTTGCCATCCTGGTGGAAGAAGCGACCGCAGGACTCAGCGCACTGCGGGATGCCATCGGCATCGACATCGGTGTAGATCTCAATACCGCTGACATCGCCCTGGAGCTGGCTCTTGTTCTTGACCGCCCAGCCAACGACATTCACGTCGACGGTGCTGTATGGGAAATCTTCGAATCCGGCAAGCACGCTGATAAACTTGTTGTACTGCTTCTTGAGCGCGTTCTCGATGTCGGTGCGTTGCGCGGCCGTGACGGTTGCGTCGCCCTCCCAGCGCACGCAGTAGCCGATCTTGCCCTTGCCAGCCATGACTTGGTCGTAGCCGTAGTTCATGAAGCCAAGCGCGTCAGAGTAGGTCTCAAGCTCGTGCTTCCAGACTTGCTCAAGCGCGGTCTTGATGTCCGAAGGCGGGTTCCATGTCGTTTGGTTCGAATCGCGCTTCCTCAGCGTTGTGCCCCAAGCGTTGGTATCGTCAAAAGCGAAAGTCTTTTCGTCGAAGGCGCAGACTGGAGCCGCGGTGCGGCGGTGGATATGCGTGTGCACATCACCGGGGATGGCGCCGGCGAGGGCGGTGGCAACGAGTGTTGAGATAGCGAATCCTGACTTCATATTGACGGATGAATGAACTGTGTTTGGTGATATGGTCCTTGAAAGAATGAAAGGTGCCGGCACCGAGAGTCAAAAAGGGAATGGAAAGAGTCGACAGGAAAATCGAATGAAAGGCGAAGGTTGGAGTTGCATTTTCGAATTTGAATCTTACTTACTACTTTATAGATCCTCTCATCGGTGTGCCGCCTCGCATAGGATCGAGTGATGACATACGGTGCTCCTTGGCTCATTCTACTCTTTCCTTGGTACTGTTTGGAAACAAATGTAGCGAGTCTTAGAAGATGCCAAGAGTGCTTGGCAACGGAGAATTGACTGTCTTGGTTGTGCGGAGCGGAGATTTTGTGTCGTGTACGGCGATCTTGACAGCCTCAAACTTCAGCCAGCTTCCTAAATCAGCATGAGAGCACTTTGCCAGAACACGTGCCGATCGCGACCCCGCTACCAAGTGTTGCATTTAAAGCTGAACTTGATGTAACGATGACCTAGAGATGCGATATGGGTGGTGTAAATGAATCGAGGAGAGGTACCCTGGAGTCGATCATACGTTTGAAACAATTAGCGCCGCGACCTCAATGGCCCCTTTCCATGTGTTTGCATGTCGCCCTACTTTGGGACGATGAACGCGGAAACCACACTAGATTTGTTCCAGTAAGTTTCTCGATATGTGCGTGGAGGATTTTCGAACAGCGTATTCAGTGCTTGCGAGTACTAGTGTCACAGCTTTTGAGTGCGAGAGCGGAACTAGACTGCCATGTTTCGGATTCCGCCATTGCAGACTCGGGCAGTCGAGCAGCAGCGATACGGATACGCACATGTGCATATCAACGACTTTGGGTAATCTCGACTGAGGGACGTGGTACTTCTCGCCTTCAACTTTTGTTTGGACTCAGGCGTGGCCTAGGTTAGTGCATGTTGCCACGCTACTTCTCAGGCACATGTCACATCGGGAATTGCTGTAGTACATTGACTTTCGGGCAGACTTACCGTGTCCGTGCGCGTGATGGGCGCGATTTACTAGTAAAATAGCCAAAAATCCACCATTTCAAAGCTATATATCTAGCTCTAGAATATTTAACGTAGATTATCACCAAGCCAGCCATATCACTAAACTGGCCACTTTCTCTTACCATAACCACCTTTTACCCTAACATAACATGCCTTAATAATAATAACTTTAGAATACTACTAGAGAAGGCAGAGTCATCCTTGCTATCTAGGCCTTCTATGCTAGCTAATTTCGCAGTATCTACAGCGCGGCTAGAGCGTTAAACGTGCCTTACCGTAGATTATCACCGAGCTGGCCATATCACCGAACCAGCCACTTTCTCTTAGCACGACCACCTTTTACCCTAACACAACATGCCTTAACAACAACAACTTCAGAATACTACTAGAGAAGGCAGAGTTATCCTTGCTATCTAGGCCTTCTATGCTAGCTAATTTTGCAGTATCTACAGCGCTGCTAGAGCATTAAACGTACCTTATTAGCAGGTCTTAAATTGCCTTTGCAATATTACATTTTAACTAGATATACACGCTAATTGCTAGAAACTTACTATACTAGAGGAGCAGACAATTGTCTAGTATATACTTAACCTTAATTCGCGAGGATTTGCGCCCTAGCTATGTGAAGTGGCAAATATAGCTAATAAGATACTTAGTGTGCGTGGTGAAGAGCCTATTGGCAAACTATAGGCTAGCAGGCTTATGACGCGTTTAGACAAGCTCAAAATGGCCTTTAATTAAGCTAAGGATAGATAGAGGTAGGCTGGCGGATGGGTAGGGTATGCTTTTTTACGTTTTGGCTTATAGCTTCTTAACTAGCAGAGATACGCTTACATAATCTATTATTCGATAGAAGCGCCTAGTATTGCGCCTTCTAATAAAAAAAGAATTAGCTAATTCCGCCTAGTATTAGCTAAGTTATTAACACTACCTAGCAAAGTATACCTATTAATGGGTATGCTTGCTAGGTACCCCCCCTTTTTTGACGTTTTCTAGCCTCTAGCTTGTGCAGTTTAATAGTTATAACAAAACCCTCTACTACAGAAATGTAGAGGTAGTTTTTCTCTTTCTTTTAAGCCCTAGTTCGCTAGAATCCATGTATTATTGATAAGGTTTTGGGGGGTACCCACGAAGGACGTTGGAGTATACCCATTCCGCCAGCCTAGATAGAGGATACTATAGGAAGATCCTAAGATAATTAGCGTGTAGTTTAAGCTAGTAGAGGATACTTAACTTAAGTATAGCATTTGTAATAACAACGTGCACAACTTTAATAAAACTAGGTTCTAGATAGGTGTTACTTTATCTTTAAAGGTTGTAACAGGCTTAGAGAGACGTGCTTAGCTAGAGCTTGTTCAGCCAGGTGATTGCAAGTAGGTTACTGTTATCCAGAGCATCTGCGCTGCTAGGTATGCAACCCCACCTTTCATTATCTACAAAGGACGCGTCCACATCTCTGCCTAGTATAAGGAGACAGATATACCCTACAATTAGAAGCTCTTAGTCTCTAAGAATATTTAGATAAACAACATGCTTAGCCTTAAGTAGTTAAAGCACTTTAACATGCGAATGTGCAAGAATAATACAGAAGTAGTCTCTAAATAATATTCTAAGCTGTACTGCACCTTGCAGCGCCAGAGTGTGGTGTTTTAGGCCATAATAGGGTGAGGTTTAGTAGGGTCTTGGCAAAAGTGTCCAACTCGCCCGTGTGTCCGACTCGCCCGTGGGGTACGTTAACCACATTACAAAGCTTAAGTTCCTGCTATGCTTTAAAGCAGCCTATAATGCTGTATTTACCTTAAGCAACATCTAAGGAGGGTTCTGAGGCGCTGGACTAGTCCCCTTTAACCTAGAACAGGTTATAATAGGGCTTAATGTAAAGCTGCGCACTCTATCACTATAACTCCCTAATAATAATAAGCCCTAGCAGTTACAAACCCCTAGCAATACCCTAGAACTTTAGTTGCAATTAACTCTAATTTAAGAGAAGTATAAGAAGCAGCAGGGTAGCTCACCTAATTCTGTGCTAAGCGCGCTTGAGCACTACGCAAAGGGGGGAGCGATTCTATTGCACAAGCTAGTTTTGGCGCAACAGGAGAACGCTGAGCTTCACGCAGCTCTAGCAGCTGCCACAGAACGTAAATTGCGCAAAAGAAAGCAAATCTAGAAGGAAGGGACCCTTACAGTTAAGGAAGGGCAGTAGATAGCAGCTCTAAAGGAGTATAGGGCACATAGTAATAGAAAGAAGTTAAAGAAGTAGGTGCGCGCTAAAGTAGGTAAGCCCTCCTAACAACACTATAGATAGTGTAATTAGACTAGGCATAATGCGCGAATATGTAAGAATAATGTAGAAGTAGTCTCTAAATAATATTCTAAGCTATACTGCACCTTGCAGCGCTAGAGTGTAGTGTTTTGGGCTATAATAGGGTGAGGTTTAGTAGGGTCTTGGCAAAAGTGTCCGACTCGCCCGTGTGTCCGACTCGCCCGTGGGGTACGTTATAGGAACTGTATTAAGACTAGATATTACATATAAACGTGCTAGGAGGGTATAGAAATATCTTCTAAATCTAATGTAAGTATATAGTATACTAGGTTATTATTTAATAGTAAGTAGTTATAGTTAACGTACTCTATCACCGAGCCAGTCATATCACCAAACTGGTCAAAATCTCTTAGCGCGCCCAACTTATGTTGCAGCAACTTGAATTACTTACTATTAAATAGTAATCTAGCATACTGCGTGCTTTTATTAGATTTAGAATCTTCTTCTGTATCTTTCTAACACGTTTAAGCGTTATGCCCTATGCCTCTACAGTTTCTACAGCGCTGTTAGGCTAACTAGGTCCTTTCTTAAGTACCTGCACCACAAGTCTTCTTTAATAGCTAAGCTGCTACAGACACCTTAGCAGCTACCTATAATGCTACTAGGCCATACTTAAGTGTGCTGCTATGCTAAATTTGCTTTTGCTTGCGTGACTTTCTTCTAGTTATAACTACTAATTACTCTTTAAGCTTAGTAATGTGAGCAGCTTACAGCGTGTTTTAGTGCAGCATTAATTCACTACCTTTAATAAGCTAAGAGAAGCTAGCCTAGGCTATAACTAGTAACTAAGTAAAGGAGTTATGTACAAGCTTTAACTAAGACCTAAACTTGTGTGTATTACTTAGAGTCCTTAACTGCCACAGTGTCTCTAGTAGAGGGGGTGCTAGTAGGGTACAGTGTCGCACCTTAAGGCAATCCAACACTACCTGCGCGTTAGTAGGGACTAGCCCTAATGCCTTAAAGGCCTTCTAACAGTTAGCCTTTGTAAACACATTAAGAAACGCGTCTCTAAAGGCTAGAAGGAAGCCTTCCTTATTAATGTAGAAGACATATTAGCGTGCTAAGTCCTAGACGCGTTAGGAGTACTTGCGCTTTAATGGCGAGAAATAGACCACGTCAAGCAGCTAGAGGATGTGTGATGAGTGAGCTGGCATACAGAGAGTAAGGATCTTGTTATCTAGGCAATAGTCCTTAAAATCCTAGTTAAGGTAGCTCTTATAGCTGTCTAAGATAAGTAGCCTGTATCCCTCTACCTAACGCGCTCTTGTATGCGCGTTAAAATGCTTTAACTACTTAAGGCTAAGCATGTTGTTTATCTAGCTGTTCTTAGAGACAGAGAGCTTCTAATTGTGTAGTATATCTGTCTCCTTGTACTAGGCAGAGATGTGGATGCGTCCTTTGTAGATAATGAAAGGTAGGGTCGCATATCTAGCAGCGCAGATGCTCTGTATAACTGTAACCCACTCCTAATCACCTAGCTGAACAAGCTTAGGTTGAGCGCGTCTCTCAGCGCCTGTAACAACCTTTATTAACCCTATTACGCCTATCTAGAACCTAGTCTTATTAAAGTTGTGCATATTATTATTGTAGATACTATACTTAGCCTTAGTACCCTCTACTAGCATAAACTACGTGTTAATTACCTTAGGATCTTCCTGCAGTATCCTCTGTCTGTCCTTTGCTTAGTTAAACGCTATCTTAAGCTAATCTAAACGCGTTACAAATCTAGTAGCCTAGAGTTTACTAACAGGCTCCCTACTACGCACACCTAACAGTTTATTAGCTATATCTGCCACCTCACACAGCTGAGGCGCAAATCCTTGCAAATTAAGGTTAAGGATATATTAGACAATTTTCTGCTCTTTAGTTGCAGTAAGCTTCTAGCAGTTTGCGCGTACGTTGAGTTGAAATAGAGTATTGCTAGCGCGTTTAGAGAGCCTGCGTTGGTTAACATTGAATGCAGCAGCAGCAGCCTGATAGCTCTGAAACTGTCCAGTATTGTAGGCCTAGAGAGCAAGCTGCAGTCTCCCTTTGTGTTGAAGCAATAGGTTGTGATGTTGTTAAGACATACTGTGAAGTGCGGAGTTGTGTTAGTCTTGGCAGATTTTGACCAGTTTAGTGATATGACTGGCTCGGTGATAGAGTACGTTATAGTAACTTGTGTTAGTTGTGCTAAGAGAAAATGGCTAGTTTAGTGATATGGCCAGCTCAGTGATAATTTACGTTACCACTGTGGTTTAAAAATTTTAGACTTCTAACAAATCCGCAAAACTATTACTTTTTACTCTATTCATGTTAGGGCAGTAGGTGCCATGGGATATCAATTACTTCTTGTTGCCAACACAAAGATGCTTCAGCCTTTGCGAGTGTTGAAAGCCCGTCAGCTTCAGCATTATTTGCAAATTTCTTGCTGCATTTGGCGCGGTTCAACTGTTTTTTTTCTAATGTTTTAGTATATAGCTGTTTGAGTGCCTAGCGATCACTAATCCCTTCATTTACTTAACCTAAACTATCACCGAGTGTCCCACATCACCAAGTGTCCTAAAATCTCTTAGCAGCCTCAACCTATGCTACAACTCCTTAATTTCATTGCTATTAAACAGGGAGCCTGCGTACGTTGTACTAGCATCTAATTCTAAGGACACCTCTATATCCTTTTTGCACATTTGCGCATTATGCCTAGTCCTACTGCAGTTCCTATAGCGCTAAAGAGCTGGTTAGGCTAGTTCTTGACCACTACCACCACAAGCCTTCTTGGATCGCTGAGGCGCTATAGATGCCTTAGCAGCTACCTGCGCTGCAGCAGTCCCATACTCTATAGTACCACCCTACTAAATCTGCTTGCGCTTACGCGATTTTCGCTTGGTTATCTCTGCTAATTGCTCTTCAAGCTTATAGATCTGAGCACGTTAAAGCGCATTTTTATGTAGCATTAGCTCACCACCTTTTATAAGCTAGGAGAAACTAGCCTAAGCTATAATAGGTAAGCAAGTAAAGGAATTGCATACAAGCTTTAATTAAGATCTAAACTTATAGGTATTGCTTAGAGTCTTTAACTGCTATGGCGTCTCTAGGAGGATGGGGTTCTAGCAGGGTACGCAGCCGCACTTTAAGGCAATCTAATACAACCTGCGCGTTAATTAGGACTAGCCCTGCTGCCTTAAAAGCCTTTTAATAGTTCTACTCTATAAACATGTTAAAAAACGCGTCCTTAAAGGCAGGGAGGAAGCCTTCTTTGTTAATATAGAAGACGCGTTGGCGTGCTAAGTCTCTAACGCGCTAGGAGTACCTGCGCTTTAGCGGCAAGAAGCAGACCACATTAAGCAGCTAGAGGATGTGCGATAAATAGGGGGGCATACAGAGGGTTAGGATCTTGTGTTTAAGGCAGTAGTCCTTAAAATGCTAGTTAAGGTAGCTCTTATAGCTGTCTAAAATAAGCAGCTAGTACCCCCCTACCTGGCGCGTCTTTGTATGCGCGTTAAAGTGCTTTAACTACTCTAGACTAAGCGCGTTGTTTGTCTAGCTGTTCTTAGAGACTAAGAGCTTCTAATTACGTAGTATTAAAGCCTCCTTGTACTAGGCAGAGATGTAGACGCATCCCTTGTAGATAATGAAGGGTAGGGTCGCGTACCCAGCAGCGCAGATGCTCTGGATAACTGTAACCCACTCGCGATTGCCTGGCTGAACAAGCGCAGGTTGGGTGCGTCTCTCTGCACCTGTGACGACCTTTATAGAGCTAATTACACCTATCTAGAAGCTAGTCTTATTAAAGTTGTACATGTTGTTATTGTAGACGCTATACTTAGCTTTAGTCTCCTCTACTAGCTTAAACTACGCGCTAATTATCTCTAGATCCTCCTAGAGTATTCTCTGCCTATCCTTTGCTTGATTAAAGGCTATTTTAAGCTCAGGTGAGCGCGTTACAAAGCGATCAGCCCAGCACTTGCTAATAGGCTTGCCACCGCGTACAGCCAGCAGTTTATCAGCCATATCTGCCACCTCGCACAGCCAGGGCGCAAATCCTCGCAAGTTGAGGTTAAGTATGTATTAGATAATCATCTGCTGTTTAGTCGCAGTGAGCTTCTAGCAGTTAGGGGCAGCTTCTGCGCGAAATGTGAGTCCTTAGACGCGACGAGAGAGTGTACAGCGATCAACGTTAAATGCCTCTGCAGCAGCCTAGTGGCTTCAGAATTGTCCAGATTTTAAGGCTTTAATAGCAAGCTGAAGCCTCCCTTCATGTTTAAGTAATAACGCGTTTGGTAGTTGAGGCATGTTAGAGAGAGAGAGTAGGTAGAGGGCTTGGCAAGTTTTGGGACACTCGGTGATGTGGGACACTCGGTGATAGTTTAGGTTAAGTTACGACGATTACATCATGATGCACATTTTGCGCATCTCTCGTTGATAATTCTGCCTGATTTTCTTTCCTTCTTCTTCGCGAACTTGGTCCAAGCTCAGTGACTGCCTGCCCTGCTGTTCTCGAAGCTGTTGCTCGTAATGTCTCTTTTGCTCAGCCATTAGCTGATCATGGGTCGCGTGTAGCTTGATAGCATCTTGTTTTGTCTGGGCAAGCTTTCGCTCAGCCAAGTTCTTCTTTTCTTTCCATACTTCGATCGTTTGCAATGTCTGTTCCCGTGATTGCTTCCCTTTAGTGTCTGCCTCTTGTAGTTCTTGCACTTTGGCTTCCAGATCTCGAACCTTTTGAAGGTTCTCTTGGTGTTCTCGCTCAACCTCCGTCAGTAACTCTTTGCCAGCTCTAGTGTCTTTCAGCTGCATCTTATGGTCGACAAGCTCGCGCTGTATGTCTAGAACCATTGGCGACCTCTGGCCAATCAGATATTTGAGTATGTCAAGCCCGGACGCTCTTCCGTTGTCTTGACGAAATACTTGACTCCCATGGTCAATCATCCCTTTCCAGAGCCCGGGATCGTTCTTGAGCGCAGCTTCACGCTTCTTGCCAGTCTCAAGATCCACTTGATCCCACATGTTTGTAGCAAGAACGACGTTCGTAAGATTTTTTTTTCCACAGAGCCTCTGAAACATTTTGAGATTTCTCAGCCCAGATCCACCAACACGTATGTCAGGTATACGGTGCAGGTATATAATGCCGGCAAGTTTTAGGCCCGACTTGTGAGCCTTGATAAGCCAGTCGGAAATTTCCCAGAGTATCTCGGTATCTGTACGGCTCATGTCGTCGAAGCCAGGAGTATCAGCGAGGTAAAACGTCTCGCCTTCTCCGAAGTCGCAAGGAACGACATCCACTACTTGAGTACCTGGCATACGACGATCAGTACAGTGTGACTTTCAACATTAGAGCGGATGCTTACATGATTCTAGACCATGCCCAACAACTAGTTTTTGATCAGGATGAGTGAACAAATTTACGAAACTGGTCTTGCCGCATCCAGTAATACCCATGACGGCGATTATGACATCCTGAGGCCTGTTCCGGACATCAGCCCAATTTTAAGACGAGATTTTACTATCCAGATGCTTGAATTACCCCAAGTTGACGACACCCTGTTTACCGGACAAGACACTGTCTGTACGCTCACGTGTTGTAGAACCTAGATTTTCCATAATGGATGAAAGGCCGTTACACGACTCTAGCTTTCGATCGAGCCAGAGTGCTTGGAAATTACCTAGGTGTACCCAGAACGAGTCGCAAAGGGACAAAAGAGCTCAAATATTACAAGATCAATATTGTGAACGAGCAGGACTTCATTCGATGTACGATGCGCCGGTGACGCATATTATATATTCTTTTGAATGCATGAAGAAAGCTATGTAAGGTCTCTCCACTATCACTCAGCCCCCATTACGATGTGCATAAGCCTGCATGCGCCTTGATCTGGCGATTGGTCCAGCGCACACTGCATAGAGCAATAGTTTGTGCGCATATCCAACCTTTTACTTGTCCACGCGGCATCGATGAGGCAGAGCACTCACCGGAAGTACGAGGGTACTGCCCTGCTCAGCCGCCTCAAATTTTCATCTAAAATCCAGTGAATCATTTACAGAGCCACTCAGATGAACCGCTTCTAAATGTAAAATATTCAATTTGGTTGGTACGAGAACATTAGTTGGTGTATGTATGTGTCTTACTTCATTCTTTGACGTGTCTCTACGTCGATGCGAACTGCCTAGGGCACAAAAATCGAATCGCAGGTCATTATTAGCGGTGCGAATACACTTCAAACAGCGAATTGTTCTATTCATTCTCATAGATTGGTATCGTGCGAGGAATGGCAAACGATAAAGGCATTGAGTAATTCCGTTTGATGCCACTCGGGTCAATGATGACATTTGCAGGATAACCTCCGTTACGATTGAGATTTTCGGGAGAGGTCGACCTGGCTGTTGTGGCTATGGAGTGTTCGTATTCCGGTGGACCATCGCTCATTGAAGTCTGTGATATCCCAGGGTCTGCTGGTCTTGCGTGATTGAACACACTGTGCGGTACTAAAGTCCTGACCGCTGCATCAGAGGATCTTTGATCTTGTTGCCTAGGTTTTCTTGAACGACTTCGTCGAGATTCGTGCTGCCTGGACTCCCTAGTTCCTTCGTGGATAGATGAGGTAATCTCATTCCTTGTTGTAGAGACCTTAGCAGTACGGCCGAGGATGAAATCAAAAAACCCAGGGAATTTGGACTTGTTGTCTTTCTGAGCTTTTTCATATGCGAGTGCATCTTCAAGGCTCTGTATCTGTGTGTGTTGCTGCGCAAGCTCCCTTTCCCTCGCTTTGTTCAACTGTTTTTGACCTTGTTGTAACCCTCTATTGTCCTGCCTCAATCGTTTGATCTCGTGTTCCAGCTTGATTTCTGTAGTGGTCTTTACAGTATCATTTTCGCGCTCAACATCTTGCGCCATATTTGCCCCAAGCTCAATCCTGCGTTCTCTTCTCAGCTCCTCGTATGTGACATTCAAACACTCTTGATCACCTGCAGTCTCATTCAGAAGATGCAGCTGTTCTCTGATATCTGCAATCAGGTCCTCATTGCCTTCCGGGTCTCCTCTGCTATAGGCCTCAACTTGATTCAATCTTTTTTCCAAATTTTGACGAGTCAGCTTGAGGTTACCATTAAGGTACGTACCGACTGTTGTATTGGCGAGTTTGATGTTTGCATTTGACATCATCTCCGTCTGTACTGCAAATGTGACTGGTTTCTTCCGACCTGCTATCGCCTCGATGATAGCAGTGCCGCATCTCCCGTCTTTTGAGGATCTCTTAAATTCGGCGCCCTTACTTTTGAGGCGACCAAAGAAATTCACTTTCTTTTGAAGGGCCAACTCACGACCTTGGGCCAAGTCCCTCGCAGCTTGAGTCTGAAGCGTATCCCACATTGTTGTAATAACAGTGATATCTCCAAAACAGGCCTCTCCGCACAATGCCTCAAGAATTCGCAGACTGGTCAGAGAAGATCCAGCCATCCGTATGTCTGTGATTCTGTGAATGTAAAGCAGTCCACCAATTATTAGATTTCCTTCGTGACAGAACGCACAAAGGAATGAAACGATCTCGCGAAGAATAGTCGCGTTAGCCTTGTTTGTATCGTCGAAACCTGGTGTATCAATAAGCCAGATCCTCTGACCATTGGGCTGGCAATATGGATAGCCATTGACCCTAGTCGTGCCTGGTGCACTGTGAGTGTCTCATCCTGACAGCTGGTGTATACTTACATGATCGCAAAATGTGCCCAATTTCGACATTTTGTTCCGTAAGTCGAGAGATGTACGCGCTTTTCCCAGCACCCGTAAGCCCCATCACGATGATTCCGACTTCCTTTGAACTGCGAAACAATGAGCAGTCTTCTGTTCTGAATATGCTCAGCATACCTCGATGTGGAAAGTCGCTCTGACATCTCTGGTTATTCGTGAGCTGTTGTCTACAGACGATCCTTCGAATGTTGATTCACTGTCGATCCCCAATATCAGCTATGGTGCGGAGAAGAGTTTTTTCTATTTGGGCTATGCAGGACAGGTCTTTGGGAGGTCTAGCAAGGGTAAATGTATTTGCAATGCAGTGCGGCGGGCGCAGGACAGACCGGTGAGTTCTGCGTGTTCGTGTGCATGCTTGATTGGTTGCGTGCATGCAGCGAGAAGCCGCTCGCTGCATCAATGCCCAGCTGCCTGCATGGGTCCCACCCACATCAGGCCGAACTGCGATAAGCTCTCGGTGCATGCATTTCTGTCCATATGTTGTAGCTTCAGGCTGCATGATTTGTGTCTCAATGAGAGTATGTTCACAAATTTTTGTTGAGGTTCTACAACATCTGTAACGGTTGAGAGGAGAAGCAGATCACGTGTTGTTGGCGTTGGTCTGCATCACAAAGACGTCATCAAAACAGACCCCGCAGCGAGCCTTGGAGAGCAAAGATACAAGCAACACAACAACATAGAACAACAGAATACACTTGTGTCACGGAGCCTGTGGGACTATACTCAGGTGATCGTTAGTATTTGATCAGTGGCTAACGTAGATTATCACCGAGCCGGCCATACCGTGCCGGAGCTCGTGCCGCACGGTTCCGCGTTCCGCACGCAGCACCCACCTCACGCACCATAGCAAAATGAGGCTGTAGAAACAGCCACGATAGTAATTATCACGAGGTTTGTTAGTATTATAGTCGATTGATGTATGCAATTCATTTGCCGAAAGCACTATTTATATAATGTTGCGGTGCGGCCGCTGCGGGTTGTGTGAGTGCCGCGAGGCGGAGCAGCCGCTGCAGCAACAGCACCACTTCGAGGCTGCGCAGAACGACGCTTTTTGGCTGCAGGTGCCT
>NW_022984791.1:193310-199447 GCF_010094145.1 Didymella exigua CBS 183.55
AAGGATAGACAGAGGATACTACAGGAAGATCCTGAGATAATTAGCGCGTGGTTTAAGCTAGTAGAGGATACTTAAGTCAAGTATAGTGTTTGCAACAACAACGTGCACAACTTTAATAAAACTAGGTTCTAGATGGGCGTCGCTTTGTCTTCAAAGGTTGTAACAGGCTTAGAGAGACGTGCTCGGCCAGAGCTTGTTCAGCCAGGTGATCGCGAGTGGGTTACCGTTATCCAGAGCATCTGCGCCGCTGGGTATGCAACCCTGCCTTTCATCATCTACAAAGGACGCGTCCACATCTCTGCCTAGTATGAGGAGACAGATATACCCCACAATTAGAAGCTCTCAGTCTCTGAGAACGGTTGGACAAACAACACGCTTAGCCTTAAGTGGTTAAAGCACTTTAATACGCATACAAAGACGCGTTAGGTAGGAGTGTACAGGCTACTTATCTTAGACGGCTATAAGAGCCATCTTAACTAGGAGTTTAAGGACTATTGCCTAGAGAACTAAATCCTTACTCTCTGCATGCCACCTCACTTATTGCACATCCTCTAGCCACTTAACGTGGTCTGTTTCTTGCTGTTAAAGCGCAAGTACTCCTAACGTGTTTAAGACTTAGCACACCAACGCGTCTTCCACATTAACAAGGAAGGCTTCCTACTAGCCTTTAGGGACGTGTTCCTTAATATGTTTACAAAGGTTAACTGCTAAAAGGCCTTTAAGGTATTAGGGCTTGTTCCTACTAACGCGCAGGTGGTGTTAGATTGCCTTGAAGTGCGGCTGCATACCCCACCAGCAGTACCTCTACCCAAAACGCCGTGGCAATCCAAGACGCCAAGCAATACACACGAGTTTAGGTCTCAATCTAAGCTTATAAGCGACTCCTTCCAACAATCGCTAAGTGCAGCGCAAGAGGGGTTCTCAAAGCTTGTAAAAGGGGCTGAAGAGATGCTGCACGAAAACGTCCTTATCAAGGCCCGCGTGCGAGAGCTTGAAGAGCAATTAGCAGTAATGACTAAGAGAAAATCGCGTAAGAGAAAGCAGATTCAGCATGGTGGCACACTTGAGTATGGCCCAGCAGCATTGCGGGTAGCTGCTGAGGCGTGTGTAGCAGCTCAGCCATCTAAGAAGACTTGGGGTGGAGGTGGTCAACTAGGAGCTCAGTCAACTGTTCGGCGCTGTGGGAACTGCAGCAAAACTGGACACAACGCACGAACGTGCTAGGAGGGTGCAGAAACATCTTCTAAATCTAATGCAAGCACGCAGTATGCTGGGTCACTGTTTAATAGCAAGTAGTTGTAGTTGCAGTAACTTGTGTTAGTTGTGCCAAGAGAAAATGGCCAGTTCGGTGATATGGCCGGCTCGGTGATAATCTACGTTATCTATCCTATCACGAAAGTAAGGTTTATATAACGTAGATTATCACCAAGCTGGCCATATCACCGAACTAGCCATTTTCTCTTAGCACAACTAACACAAGTTACTGCAACTACAACTACTTACTATTAAATAGTGACCTAGCATACTGTGTGCTTGCATTAGATTTAGAAGATGTTTCTGCACCCTCCTAGCACGTTTGTGCGTTGTGTCTAGTCTTGCTACAGTTCCTACAGCGCCAAACAGTTGACTAAGCTCCTAGTTAACCACCTCTACCCTAAGTCTTCTTAGATAGCTAAGCTGCTACACACGCCTCAGCAGCTACCTGCGATGCTGCTAGGCCATACTTAAGTGTGCCACTATGCTAAATCTGCTTTCTCTTACGCGATTTTCTCTTAGTTATTACTGCTAATTGCTCTTTAAGCTCTTATACATAGGCCTTAATAAGGATGTTTTTATGTAGTATCTCTTTAGCCTATTTTATAAGCTTTAAGAACCCCTCTTATACTGTATTTAGTAATTGTTAGAAGGAGTTGCTTACAAGCTTAGATTAAGACCTAAACTTATATATATTGCTTAGCGTCTTAGATTGCTACAGCGTTTTAGGTAGAGGTACTGCTAGTAGGGTATGCAGCTGCACTTTAAGGTAATCTAACACTACCTGTATGTTAGTAGGAACAAGCCCTAATACCTTAAAGGCCTTTTAGCAGTTAACCTTTATAAATATATTAAGGAACATATCCCTAAAGGCTAGTAGGAAGCCTTCCTTATTAATATAGAAGATGTATTAGTATGCTAAGTCTTAAACATATTAGGAGTACTTATACTTTAATAGTAAGAAACAGACTATATTAAGTAGCTAGAGGATATGTAATAAGTGTGGTAGTATGCAGAGAGTAAGGATTTAGTTCTCTAGGTAATAGTCCTTAAACTCCTAGTTAAGATAGCTCTTATAGCTATCTAAGATAAGTAACCTATACACTTCTACCTAACGCGTCTTTGTATGTGTGTTAAAGTGCTTTAACTACTTAAGGCTAAGCATGTTATTTATCTAACTGTTCTTAGAGACTAAGAGCTTCTAATTATAGGGTATATCTATCTCCTTATACTAGGCAGAGATGTGGACGCGTCCTTTGTAGATAATGAAAGGTGGGGTTGCATACCTAGCAGCACAGATGCTCTAGATAACGGTAACCCACTCGCGATCACCTGGCTGAACAAGCTCTGGCTGAGCACGTCTCTCTAAGCCTGTTACAACCTTTAAAGATAAAGTAACACCTATCTAGAACCTAGTTTTATTAAAGTTGTGCACGTTGTTGTTGCAAATGCTATACTTAAGTTAAGTATCCTCTACTAGCTTAAACTACATGCTAATTATCTTAGGATCTTCCTATAGTATCCTCTGTCTATCCTTAGCTTAATTAAAGGCCATTTTAAGCTTGTCTGAACGCGTCATAAGCCTGCTAGCCTATAGTTTACTAATAGGCTCTTCACTACGCACACTAAGTATCTTATTAGCTATATCTGCCACCTCACATAGCTAGGGCGCAAATCCTCGCGAATTAAGGTTAAGTATATACTAGACAATTGTCTGCTCCTCTAGTATAGTAAGTTTCTAGCAATTAGCGCGTACGTCTAGTTAAAACGTGATATTGCAAAGGCAATTAGAGACCTGCTAATAAGGTACGTTCAACGCTCTAGCAGCACTGCAGATACTGCAAAATTAGCTAGCATAGAAGGCCTAGATAGTAAGGATAACTCTGCCTTCTCTAGTAGTATTCTAAAGTTGTTGTTGTTAAGGCATGTTGTGTTAGGGTAAAAGGTGGTCGTGCTAAGAGAAAGTGGCTGGTTCAGTGATATGGCTGGCTCGGTGATAATCTACGTTAATGTACTCTATCACTGAGCCGGTCATATCACTGAACCGGTCAAAAACTCTTGGCGCGCCCAACTTATGTTGCGGCAACTTGAATTAACGTAGATTATCACCAAGCTAGCCATATCACCAAACTAGCCACTTTCTCTTAGTATTAACGTACTCTATCACCGAGCTGGTCATAACGTACCTCACGGGCGAGTGGCCGGCCCGGGCGAGTGACCGGATTTTGCCAAGACCACACCAAACTCCATACAACCCGCGATGTCTCAATGCAAAAAGGCTTAAAGCGTCTTAAAGGAACTAGATATAACGTACCCCACAGGCGAAAAAATTAACAGGCAAGAGAATCACTTTTGCTAAGCCCCCACTAAACCACTCTTCCTACACTAATGTCTTTACAACAACACTATTCAGACGCGTAAAAAGAAGCTAAGATACAGCTTGCGCTCTAGGCTCTTAAACAAGACGCGACACTCTCTTAGCAACGTGCTGCAGCTATCTACAGAGTTCCTTAAGCTACACTAAGCAAGCAACGCGCAGGACAACTTTCACGCGCTAATTCTATAGCTAACTTGCAGAAGCTGGACAACAATAAGGAGAAGGTAATTATTAAACATGTTCTTAAGCTAGACGCGCAAGTATTTTCCCCTTAGCTCTTAGATGTGGCTACTATAGCTAATTCTTTGCGCGCTAAGCGCAACCTAGGCCCTATTAGCGCAAACTAGCCTAGTATATTTGTTAAGCAGCACCTAGAGCTTAAAGTTAAGTTTAATTATAAGTATAACTACAAGAGAGCCATCTGTAAGGATCCTAAGGTTCTCCAGGGCTAGTTTAGCCTACATCAGGAAAAGTTATTCCATTGTCGAAATTAGGAAATTGTGGCATTGTACTATAGGCAATAGTAGGACTTATAGGCCTATAATAGTTATTTAATGTGCATTTAATGTCTAGCTAATTTTAAGCTAATAGCTCTAATAGTCTTAACAGGTGTAATAGCTATAATAACTCCTAATCCTGCTATAATAGTAGCTCTATTTAATAAACTATACTTTTATTATATTAATATACTACTAAGTCTCCTCTTTAAAATAAGTTATTAAATAATATTATAGGCCTATTAATAGAATAGTTATTAAGTATAGAAGGTTTTAAGCTTAATATTCCTTGCTAAGACACTAAGTTAAAATTCTTTGCTAGGGCTCTAGCAGCCTGAATGTTAGAAAATATAAGAATATTATTTAATAATAGTAGGTAAACTAAGAATTTTATGCCTAGGCCTGCCTGTTCTGTAGTGTGTGCTTGTTAGCAGGTGCTTTGTTGTGTGTTGTTGCAGCTGCTACGTCGTGTGCTGTTGCAGCTGCAGCTGCGCCAGCACACAACATGTCAGCTGCAGCTGCTATAGTGTGCTGTCGCAACTTCAAAACACAAACCTTCAACAAACAAACCTTCAACGCTCTATACCTCGCGTTGTGTAACGGTCTAGACTCTAAAGCTAAAGAAGAGCTAGAGCTAGCCGGTTACATTAGCTTCGCCGGCTTGGCTTAAGCTGGATATATATTATCTACGCAGTTAACTAGACGTCTAGTTAACTTGTGCATGCTTTTTAGCAAAAATTGTTAGGAAGTAGATATCCTTTATTGGCCTTTGGCCAGACTACTACACGTTGCAGTAGGCCTACAACAATAATTTTTCGCTCATTTTAAAGCTACAATTTCGCTCTATCTATACGTAAAATTTCACAATTTTTAAATCTTTAATGCTAGGGCTAGTAGAACTAAGGGTAGCTATGTAATAATATTATAACATTGTTTTAAGCTTATTAAACATATACACTTAGTGTTTTAGCTGTTAGCAATATTAGCATGAAATTAGGGCAATTAGGCGCAAATTGGGGCCGTTGGGGCCGTTGAACGGCCGTTGCACGACTATGCCACAACTGTCAGCAACAGCCAGTCTGGGCCGGATTTCGAAAAACTTTTCCTGATGTAGCAGCTAACACTAAAGCTAAGTATAGCATCTAGGATAACAACACATACAACTTTAACAAGATAGGCTTTATAATAGGCTAGATCTCCTAAGGAGTAGTTATTATAGCTTTAGAACAACAAGGTTAGCTAAAGGTAGTCTAGCTAGGTAACTAGGAGTGGGCTATAGCTAAAGTAGGCATTAATACTAAAGGATAGGCTATTCCTGCCTTCCTTATCTTTAAGGCCTACTACTACCTCTCTGCCTTGTACAAAGAAGAGGATCTGCCTTAAGACTAGGTTATTAGAGTCTCTAATAATAGCTAGACTACAAATAAGCTTAGTGTAGACTAGATAAACTACTTTAATAGGCATACAAAGGAGCGTACTATTATTAGCACCTACTATTTATTTATTATTAATGTTTATAAGAGCTACAACTCTCTTAAATTCTAGCAGTACTACAAGAATAATGAGATAATTACTCTCTATTTACCTCCCTACTTATTACACCTTACACAGCCCCTTCATATAGCTTATTTTACTACTTTAAAGAAGGTGTATAGGCGCTAAGCTAAAATACTTATATATAACTAGATTAACTATATTACAAAGATAGAGTTCCTACTGACGTACTCCACGGGTGAGTCGTTTATACGGGTGAGTCGTTCATACGGGTGAGTCGTTCATACTGCCAAGACCACACCAAACCTCCACCCTATTATGGCTTGCATTGGCCTACTTTGGCCTTGTATACACTGGTACAGCATGTAATATTATTTAGCAACAGCTTCTACAGGCTTTTTACACGTGCGCAAGTTATGCCCTACCTTATAACACTATTTATAGCATCTTTAGGTTGCCTTACCTCCTTTAACACGCGCTTGCTTCTCTACCTTCTTACTATCACTACGCGCCCT
>NW_022984791.1:199877-202975 GCF_010094145.1 Didymella exigua CBS 183.55
ACAGGCGGCCGCGAACAGCGCTAATTCCCCCCCCCCACTTCAATCCTGTAGCAACCAGCACAACGCCATGGCAGAAACCATCGCCACAATCATCAATAAATCATTATACCACCTAAGATCTTGTTAAGCACATACTCTGGCTCACAGTGCAAGCATCTAACAATTAAGAGTCTCACTACTGCAACTAAACTGCTGTAACCTCACTGCTGCAATTAAAATAGCGCAACTAGCGTACTGCAACCTAATAACAGTCCTTAGGGACCAAGCTAACTAGACTAGCTAGCTCGCGCAGCTACATGCAAGATGCCTGTTGCGCAATATCTAGGACAAGATTAACCTAAAGACAACTACACTACTACTATTAAAGCTACTCTTGCTAAGGGCTCTAACTATTACTAAGTATGTGCTAGCTATAAATACTAACATACTATTAAGGCTAACTAAGCTATTAACAACAGGCTAGAAGGCATTTAAGGAAGACCTTAAGTATTATAAAGTACTCCTTAAATAATATAAGAATAATTAATATAAATATAAGAAGGAGGAAGCAAGCCTTTAGTATATTATTATATTTATCTAGTTAACTATATTGCTATATCTACTGCACACATACTGTCTTCCTAAGAAACTACTATAATAGTAGATTATAGACCTACAACTTACTATTAGGGTTAATAAATAAATTAAACAAGAATAAGCCTAAGATAGATACCTCTTAGCACTTAAGCTAATAAGAAGCATGTCATAATAGGATACCTAGCTAGCTAAGTATAACTAGGCAGCTATAGAAGTAGAGACGTATAAAGTTACTAAATTATTATAATTAAATATAATAACAAAGGACTTCCTAATAGCTATAAAAAAGGTTACACCTATATAGGCTATAAGCTTTTAAGATAGCAGACACTTTAAATCTAGTATAAGTTAGAAGGAGATAATAAAATACTACTAAGAGTATATAATAATAAATTATCCCCTTAGATTAGGGTAACGTGAACCACAAGCGAGCTGATCACACAAGCGAGCTGATCACTTTGCCAAGACAACACCACCTCCTGCTATCCATCACAATGCCACAACTACCTGATCTTGAATCACTTTCCCGCGCAGATAGGCTAATCCTTGCCATCCAAGCTATGAAATCTGATACATCACTAAGCCAGCGACGCGCTGCTGCTATCTACAACGTTCCTCAAAGCACGCTCAGTACCTAACGCGCTAAAACACCTGCCTGACGCGATATCCATCCCAATTCATCAAAGCTAGTAAAGCACGAGGAAGAGACAATAGTCCAGTATATAAGGAAGCTTAACGCACGAGGTTTTGCACCCACTCTTAGCTACGTACGAGAAATGGCTGATCAGCTACTTGCTGCACGTGGTGGTACCCAGGTTGGCCAGAACTGGGCTACCAACTTCATACGCCGCAAGCCTGGTATCAAATCTTAAGTAACTAGGCAGCGTGATCTCTAGAGAGTTCTATGCAGCGATCCAGCTATTATCAGCCCCTAGTTTGATCTTGTACGTAGCGTTAAAGCTACGTACAGTATCTTGGACGAAGATACCTATAACTTTGACAAGACTAGCTTCTAGATAGGTGTTAGAGGGTCAGTAAAGGTGGTCACAGCGTCTGAAAGGCGCCCTAAGCTATTGGGAATTCAGCCTGGCGATCGTGAGTGGGTAACGTTGATTGCCGCGATCAGCGCTGGAGGCTAGGTTGCTCCACCCTTTCTAATCTTTAAAGCAAAGCATCACAACTAAGCCTAGTACTATAACCCTAAGGATTAGAGAATAGGTGTTAGTAATAACAGTTAGACAACAAATAAGCTTAGTATTGCCTAGCTACAGCACTTCATCTGGCATACAGAGGCTCAAACAGTGGGTAGTCACCAGCTGCTTATTCTTGATGGCCATGAGAGCCATAAGTCACTTGCCTTCCAAGATCTATGCGAGGGGAACAAGATTATTACCCTCTATATGCCTCCGCACGCTTCCCATATCCTACAGCCCCTTAATGTGGGGTGTTTTGCTCCCCTCAAGCGGGCGTACAAGAAGGAGATCAATGTCTTAGCAAATAGCCACATTAACTACATTAACAAGAAAGCCTTCTTAACCACCTTTACTTAGGTATTTAGTAGCGCGTTCTTAAAGGAGAATATTATATCTAGCTTTTAAGCAACTAGCTTAGTACTATATAACCTAGGGGTAGTGTTATTAAAGCTTGAAGTCAAGCCTCGTACGCTATCACCACTGCTACTAGGGCATACCACCTGGCAGCCTAAAACACTAAGCAACGCCATTAAAATAGACGCTCAATCAGCGCTTATATTTAACTAGATTTAGAGGCACTATAGCTTATTACCAGCATTAATTATTAACATAATAAGGCAGTTTAAAAAAGGGGCAGATATTATAGTACACTCTCAGGTGCTTTTAGCAGCTAGGGTAGCTGACCTTGAGGCAGCAAATAGAGCTGCTTCTGAGCGTAGGAAGCGTAAAAAGAAGCGAATTTAGGAAGGAGGGACCCTATCGCAGGTAGAGGCTGAGGCAATAGTTGAGCAAAGGGACGTTAATGGTCAATTTAAGAAGGAGGCGCGTGATAGGAGGCTGCGCGCAGGTGGTAGTAGAGGTGGTATCCAACGCTGTAAGACATGCGGTGAAACTAGGCACAATAAGCGCACGTGCTAAAAAGATACAGTAGAAGTAGATAATTAATTTAAGCTACTGTACGTTGTAATAGCTTATTGTGGTGTTAAGTTGTTCGCGTGTGAACGTAGGGTGCCGCATTTAGTGATCAGCTCGCTTGTGTGATCAGCTCGCTTGTGGTTCACGTTAGTATAAGGCCTTTATAGCTAATAATGCAGTGTTTCTTGCTAAAGGGGGTGCAGCCTCCTAGAGCTATAAAGGGGACGCCTAACATACTATAAGCATGCTATCTAACTAGGGCAGACCTTAATATTAACGTATAGTAGGTAGGAAAACTACTACACTTAAGCAGCCTTTAGATTAAGAGCCTGCTTCTACTAGGGGAGCAAAATGCCCTATATATAGATAATACTACTCTATACAGGATTACTACTATATTAATTAAGATAGAGC
>NW_022984791.1:204665-206947 GCF_010094145.1 Didymella exigua CBS 183.55
CAGCCTCAGCGCGTAGGCGGCGCTCTAAAAGGCGTATACAGAAGCATGGAGTACTTACAAAGGGAGCTGGAGAGGATATACTGGCTCAAAATGAGGCTGACCAGCAGATTGCTCATGAAGAGCGTCAAGGAGGAGCGCGATCAGGCCTCAGCCAGCGCGCTCAAAGGCGCTGCACTAGGTGTAAAGAGACTGGGCACAACTCGCGCACATGCAACGCTGATACTATTAATATAGAGTAACGTACTCCACAAGCATGCCGGTCACCCAAGTGTACCGGTCACTTTTGCTAAGACCACACCAACACTATAACTACTTTGCAGTACCTTAGTACACAGCAGCATTCTACTATACTACACAGTATATTGTACTAATCTATAGTACTTTACGCATCTTTCTTACAAGTTGTTCTGTTGTGCCCTGTCTCGCCACATGTGCCACAGCGCCTTAAAGACTGAGTGCTCCCATCAACGCGTGACCTCTTCTTTGCCTTCTTCCCATCACTACGGGCCTCAAACTCCTTTAGAGTAGTTAGCCACACTCCCTTAGCAAAGGTTAGAGTCCCTTCTCGCTGTACTTGCTTCCTTTTATGTGATTTACGACGTGTGGCGGCCTCGTTGGCTGCCTGTAGGTCAGCAACCTAGTTACGCACTAAAACTAGTGAATGCGCTATCAGCTCTGCGCCTTTAGTAAGCTAATTAAGAGCGTCAACTATAGACGTTGGTAAGCTATCAGCGTGTCTCTAAATCCTCTCTCAAATTAGCTTTGATTAAGACCTAAATTCTAGGGTGTTGCTTAGTGTTTTAGACTCCCACGTACTGTTGTCTACAGTAGGTGGCGTTAGTGTGCGCAGCCGTACTTCAAGCTTTGATAGCACAGCCTCTAGGTCAAGTAGGACTAGGCCAGCACCTCTAAATCCTCCCTAGATGTTACTCTCTGTGATTGAGGCGTTAAAAGCTGCTTTGAAGCACGGCAAGAACTCAAGTTTAGTGATACGCGTAATCTTGCTGCGCATTAGCCGCTCAGCTTGGCGGCTATAGGCCTTCTTCAACAGAGAAAAACAGCCTATGTCAAGTGGCTGTAGTAGGTGCGACGAGTGTGGAGGCATACACAGGGTAATAATCTTGTGTTCCTCGCAGTACTGGTGGAATTCGACTGAGTTGTGGCTCTCATGGCTGTCTAGAATGAGCAGCTGATAGCTGCCAACAGTGCGCGCCTTTGTGTGCTCATTAAAGTGCTTCAACCACTTAACTCTAAGCTTGTTGTTAGTCTAGCTGTTGTTAGAGACATTAAGAACCTAGTTGTTAGGTATACTAGGCTCCTTATACTAGGAAGAGAGGTGGTGCTTGCTAGAGAAGATAATGAAGGGTGGGATAGACTAGCCCTTCGCGCAGATGCCTTGGATGATGCTGGTCCACTCTTAGTTGCCCTGCTGCACTGTCTTTGGTCTCCCTTGACGCTTAGAGCCTGTAACAACAGCTCCTGTTAATATAACACCTATTATAAAGCTAGATTTGTTAAAGTTGTAGGTGTCTTTATCTTGTATACTATACTTAGCTTTAGTATTCTCTACTAGTTAGAACTAGTCCCTAATTACCTTAGGATCCTCACACAGAGCTCTCTTATAGTTGTACTTGTAATTAAATTTAACTTTAAGCTCTAGCTGACGTTTTACAAAGTTGGCAGCCTAGTTCTTGCCAACGTAGGGCTGGTGGCGCTCAGCAAGCAGAGAATTGGCCATATCCTCTACATCAGCAAGCTGGGGCGAGTATCCTCGCTCGTCTAGCCTCAACACGTGCTGGACAATTACCTCCTCTTTGTTCTTTGTAAGATTTATAGTATTAGGTGTGTAGTCGCAGCGTGGGGTGGCTCTAGCAAGTTGGTCACTAAGCGTGCTTTGAGAGACGTTGTAGATTGCTGCAGCGCGTCGCTAAGAGAGCGTCGCGTCTTGTTAGATAGCCTGGAGAGCAAGCTGTATGTCTGCTTCATTAGAGAGCTTTTTTATGTTGCTGCGTTGAGGCATTGTTAGTAGAGTGAAGTTTGGTGTGGTCTTGGCAAAAGTGACCGGTACACTTGGGTGACCGGCATGCTTGTGGAGTACGTTATATTTAATAAACTTAAAACAACGTTGCAACGTTGTTGCATAGCTACCCTTAGTTCTGCTAGCACTAGTATTAAATGTTTAAAAATTGCAAAATTTCACGTACAGATAGAGCGAAATTGTAGCTTCAAAATGAGCGAAAAATTATTATTGTAGGCCTACTACAACACGAGTTATAGAGCGT
>NW_022984791.1:210167-211233 GCF_010094145.1 Didymella exigua CBS 183.55
CCTGCGCCGCGGAAGGCTGAGCAGATATTGGCTGGCGTGAACGCTTGATCAAACGCTGCCTTGAACGCTGGCAGAAACTCAAGCTTGGTGATGTGGTTGATGTGGTTGCGCATAAGGCTCTCCACCTCACAGCTGTACGCGCGCTTTAATGGCGAGAAGCAGCCAACATCAAGCGGCTAGAGTAGGTAAGATGAGTAAGGTGGCATACAGAGCGTGTAGATGTTGTTCTCCTTGCAGAGCTCCTGGAACGCTAGAGATTGGTGGCTCTTATGGCCATTAATAATAAGCAGGCGACGCGCGCCTATACTACGAGCCTGCGTGTGAGCGTTAAAGTGCTTTAGCCACTCAACTCCAAGCTCATTATTTGTCTAGCCATTGTTGCTGACTGCAATTGCCTAGTCGCGTAGGATATCCTCCTTATACTAGGCTGATAGGTGGTACTGACCAGCGAAGATGAGGAATGGTGGCACTAACTAGCCAGCAGCGCTGATAGCAGCGATCAGCGTTACCCACTCGCGATTGCCTGGCTAAAGAGTCTTTGGCCTGCCTCTCCTCTCTGCTCCTGTTATAACTAGCTATGTTGTAATCTTGCCTATTATAAAGCTAGCTTTATTAAAGTTATAGACGTCCTTATTGCAGATACCCTGCTTAGCCTTTATCTCTTCTATAAGCTTAAACTACCTCTTTATTAATATTGCATCCTTACACAGAGCTTACTGCCTATTATACGCTTAGTTAAAACACGTCTGAAGACTGTCTGTACGCTTAACAAAGTTAGCTGGCCACTTCTGCCCAACCTGGCCAGCGCCGCGTGCAGCCAGCAGCTTATCAGCCATATCACGTGCAGCTGCGTAGGTAGGCGCAAATCCACGCTGATCTAGGTGAAGTATAGGCTGGCGGAATGGGTATACTCCAACGTCCTTCGTGGGTACCCCCCAAAACTTTGTCAATAATACATGGATTCTAGCGAAATAGGGTTTAAAAGAAAGAGAAAATCTACCTCTACATTTCTGTAGTAGAGGGTTTTGTTATAACTATTAAACTGCACAAGCTAGAGGCTAGAAAA
>NW_022984791.1:211333-217749 GCF_010094145.1 Didymella exigua CBS 183.55
AATAATAGATTATGTAAGCGTATCTCTGCTAGTTAAGAAGCTATAAGCCAAAACGTAAAAAAGCATACCCTACCCATCCGCCAGCCTAGTGAAGTATATAGCTAACAATCACCTCCTCTTCTCTCTAGGTAAGCTTCCTTGAGTTAGGCTGGCAATCACGTCGCGCGCGCTTTCCAGCGCGCCAGTCAATTAGGGTTGATTTTAGGATATTAAAGACTGTAGCAGCGCGTTGTGTACTCTAAATTTAGGCAGAATCTATAGATAAGAGAGCAAGCTAAATATCTGCTTTATTTAACTGCATGAGCAGAGCGCAGCGTGGAGGCATTGTGTGTTAAGATAGAGTAGGTGATCAAAGTTGGTGGGGTGACCGACTCGCTTGTCTGACCGACTCGCTTGCCAACCATGTTAGATTTAAAGTGTCTACTATCTTAAAAGCTTGTAGCCTAGATAGGTGTAACCCTATTTATAGCTATTAGGAAGTCCTTTATTATTATATTTAATTATAATAATTTAGCAACTTTGTACATCTCTGCTTCTGTAGCTACCTAGTTATACTTAGCTAGCTAGGTATCCTATTATAACGTGCTTCTTATTAGCTTAAGTGCTAAGAGGTATCTATCTTAGGCTTATTCTTATTTAATTTATTTATTAACCCTAATAGTAAGTTGTAGGTCTGTAATCTACTATTATAGTAGTTTCTTAGGAAGACAGCATGTGCGTAGTAGATATAGTAATATAGTTAACTAGATAAATATAATAATGTGCTAAAGGCTTACTTCCTTCTTCTTATATTTATGTTAATTATTCTTATATTATTTAAGGAGTACTTTATAGTACTTAAGGTCTTCCTTAAATGCCTTCTAGCCTATTGTTAATAGCTTAGTTAGCCTTAATAGTATATTAGTGTTCACAGCTAGCATGTAGTTAGTAATAGTTAGAGCCCTTAGCAAGAGTGGCTTTAATAGTAGTGGTGTAGTTGTCTTTAGGTTAATCTTGTCCTAGATATTGCGCGACAGGCATCTCGCATGTAGCTGCGCGAGCCAGCCAGTCCAGTCGGCTTGGTCCCTAAGGACTGTTGTTGGGTCGCAGTACGTTGGTTGCGCCATTTCGGTTGCGGCAGTGAGGTTGCGGCAGTGAGACTCTTAATTGTCAGATTCTCGCACTGTGAGCCAGAGTATGTGCTTAACGAGATCTAGGTGGTATGATGATTTATTGATGATCGTCGCGATGGTGTCGCTGCGGTGTCGTGCTCGTTGCTACAGGATTGAAGTGGGGGGGGAATTAGCGCTGTTCGCGGCCGCCGGTGTGCGGGCCAATCAGGAGTTGCCAGGTCTCGCTTAATCGACCTGGCAACTGCTGATTGGCTGCACGACAGGTCCCTGCTCGATTGCGCAGATCCGACCTCTCTCTTATCTGACACCTCGCTTGTCTAGCTTTAGAACATGCTGCACAATCACCTCCTCTTTAGTGCTTATTAGCTTTATTAAGTTAACCTTATAATTATGTCTTAAGAGCATTCTAGCACGTTATTGTCTTAGTATTCTTTCTAACACCTTATAGATTGTTACATTGTGTAGAATAGTAAGAGTTGTGTCTTGTTTAAGAGCCTAGATTATAAGCTATATATCTAGTTCCTTTAAGACGCTTTAAGCCTTTTTGCGTTGAGACATCGCGGGTTGTATGAAGTTTGGTGTGGTCTTGGCAAAATCCGGTCACTCGCCCGGGCCGGCCACTCGCCCGTGAGGTACGTTATATCTACTACCTTACATAGCTAGGGCGTAAATCCTTGTAAATTAAGGTTAAGTATATACTAGACAATTGTCTGCTCCTCTAGTATAGTAAGTTTCTAGTAATTAGTGTGTATGTCTAGTTAAAACGTGATATTGCAAAGGTAATTAGAGACCTGCTAATAAGGTATGTTTAACGTACTCCACGGGTGAGTCGTTCATACGGGTGAGTCGTTCATACTGCCAAGACCACACCAACATTCCACTTCACAACACAATGCCTTAACAACAACACAAATCTAAGCCCTTTAAAGAAGCTGCAATACAGCTTGCGCTTTAGGCAGTTAAACAAGACGCGACGCTCACTCTGCGACGCGCTGCAGCTATATATAACGCGCCTTACAACACGCTACGCGATCGATACGCAGGACGCACTGCACAAGCCAATTGCACGCCAAAATCACGGAATATGGATCAGACTAAGGAGGATGTGATTGCTGAGTACATACTTGAGCTGGATGCTAGAGGATTTGCCCCTTAATTAGCTGCTGTAGCTGATATGGCTAATTCTTTGCGCGCTAAGCGTAATATGGCCTATGTTAGTATAAACTAGCCTAATACGTTCGTTAAGCGCCGCCCTAACCTCTAAGTCAAGTTTAATTGCAAGTATAACTACAAGAGAGCCCTGTGTAAGGACCCTAAGGTTATTAGGGGCTAGTTCTGCCTAGTAGAGAATACTAAAGCTAAGTATAGCATCTAGGATAATAACACGTACAACTTTAATAAGACAGGCTTCATAATAGGCTAGATATTAACAGGAGCAGTTGTTACAGGCTCAGAGCGTCGCAGACGGCCAAAGGCAGTGCAGCAGGGCAACTAGGAGTGGACAACAGTCATACAGGGCATTAATAGCACAGGATAGGCCATTCCGCCCTTCATCATCTTTAAAGGCTGCAACTACCTCTCTGCCTAGTACAAAGAGGACAATCTGCCCTACAACTAGGTTATTAGAGTCTCTAAGAATAGATAGACTACTAACTAGCTTAGTCTTAACTAGTTAAAGCACTTTAATGCCTATATAAAGACACGCACCTAAGGAGTGTACTAGCTGCTCCTTATTAATAGCTATAAGAGCTACAACTCCCTAGACTTCTAATAATACTGTAAGGAAGCAAATATTATCACACTATGTATGCCTCTACACTTATCACACCTCTTGCAGCCACTAGATATAGGTTGTTTTACCCCTTTAAAGAAGGCGTATAGGCGCTAAGCTAAGGATCTTATGCGCAACAGAATCACGCATATTACTAAAACTAAGTTCCTGCTATGCTTTATAGGCGCCTACAAGGAGTTATTTACTCCTAGCAATATCTAAGGAGGCTTCTAAGGCGCTAGACTAGTTCCCTTTAAGCTAGAACAGGTTATAATAGGTCTTAATGTCTGCCTACATACCCTACTATTACCTACTGTAGAAGATGCTCCCTAGCAGTCCTAAACCCCTAGCAATACCCTGCAAATAGGGTCGCAATTAACACTAATTTAAGAGAGGATTTAAAGGCATATAAGCAGCTTACTAACTTTAATAGTTAAGGCCTTTAAAAAGCTTGCTAAAGGCGCAGCTATAGTAGCGCACAAGCTAGTGTTAGCTTAAAAGGAAATCACTAGGCTTTAAGCAGCAAATAAGGCCTCTACGCAACGTAAATTGCATAAAAGAAAGCAGTTACAGCAGGAAGGGGTCCTAACAGCTAAGGAAGGCCTTTAATTAACTACTCTAACTAAGTTTAGGGCGCGTAGTGATAGTAAGAAGGCAGGGAAGCAAGCGCATGTTAAAGGAGGTGAGGCAACCTAAAGACGCTATAAATAGTATTATAAGGTAGGGCATAACTTGCGCATGTGTAAAAAGCCTATAGAAGCTATTGCTAAATAATATTACATGCTGTACCAGTGTATACAAGGCCAAAGTAGGCCAATGCGAGCCATAATAGGGTGGAGGTTTGGTGTGGTCTTGGCAGTATGAACGACTCACCTGTATGAACGACTCACCCGTGGAGTACGTTAACACTCTAGCAGTGCTGCAGATACTATAAAATTAGCTAGCATAGAAGGCCTAGATAGTAAGGATAACTCTACCTTCTCTAGTAGTATTCTAAAGTTGTTGTTGTTAAGGTATATTATGTTAGGGTAAAAGGTAGTTGTGCTAAGAGAAAGTGGCTAGTTTAGTGATATGGCTGGCTTGGTGATAATCTACGTTATTAAACAGGTGTTTCTCTATAGATTTGGTATGAGAAGGTCTCTTACATCGTTCATAATTAAGAAGTTATACTACTTCAAAGATTACTAAAACAGGGCTGTTTTGGTGAGGAAATCGGTGCATCACGCGCACGAACACGGTAAAAGTTGCGACGGTTGCTGCGGACTTGTGCCCGGGCTCTGTGCCCTTTCAAGCAATGGCGTCGATATTCGAGAACGTTCAAACATATCTTGTCCTAGCTACGGCAAGGCTTACCATGAGACATCTGCCACTCAGCGAGTTTGTATCCTACCCAAGACCTGGATACTTGAGTTTGAGTCGCTCATTTCAGTCGTCACGGATCACTCCACTTCCACCAGTAAACATCGAGACTGTCTACTAGCATTTAAGACTCCCCAGGCAAGGACCGCGGCCTGGAATGCTACCGCTGTCCTCCCGAATCGCCCCATCAGCGCCAGTGGTACATCGCAGGGCCCCGACGATCCGCTCGCATCCACAAAAGGGACGACCTCAAGCTCCTCCGGAATCCCTAGATCCGCCTTCCACCGGGGGATTATCAGCAAGCGAGAGTTCTGAGAAACGGGTTCTGTTGAGCGGCATGGTTGAGGTCACAGCAAGTCACAGTTCGCATCTGCCGGCCAACAATACGTCCTCTTCACCCACGCAGCATTACCCTTTAACGGCTTTACAGACGTCGGAATGAGACAAGTCCCGATCTCGTGCCCCTGGACATCCCTCTTGATCGCAAGCAATGGACCATTGAATCCGCCACATACCTACGACCGCAATCATCCTGATCAGCAAGAGATAACCGCAATTCTTGCAAAATTTAGCAAAGATCCTCTGAGCGTCATATCACTTGGGAAAGACGGTGTTCTGCGAACTCTGTCGGCAGATCGTGCGGTCCTTGATGCAGTAGGTTTGAGCCCGCGGCTTGTGAAAGCATTCTTGGACCGCGTTCCACCACACTACCGCGCGTTTGAGCCGGGGCTTGAGGATGCTGGTGGATCTAAAGCATCGTATGAGGAACGTGCGCGAACTCGGCATCTTCGCAGAGCGCGGTTTCGAGCTCTGCGGGGGACTTCTCAGGGTGCAAAGTCACGGCCCGTTGGTATGCGGCGTAGTACCTAAAGATATTCTTGCATTGGTACAAGATGTGCGCGTCACCTGGGTAGGTTAGTCCTGCTTCGGTATATACCGTGGCGACGTACGGTCGCTTCGCATGGCCTCGTGTTCCATGCCGAAGACTGGGGATTGTTGGATGCGCTAGAGACGTTGGGTGTTGACGTACCGTGTCCGAGCTGGTGGGTATAGGTTGAGGTGGAGAAGGTGGGGGGAGATGACTTACCTCGTGGTTCCAGGTTCGTGTCCCAGGTAGATAGCAGTAGTAGAAATGGCGCCTGTGAGGCGGAGAGTTATCGTGGGCCTTTTCCCAAGCTGGGCTGTGCCTGGTGGTTGGCCCGGCCGGGTACCTATCCAAGAGCGTTGGCCTAGAGAGTAAAAGCATCTTGCACGGCGCAGTAATGCGTCTCCTTCACCAATGCGTCGGCGAAGCAGTATTTGACCACCCGAAGCCGCCGTCCGTTCCTACTGACAAGTGGCCATGGCCGCTTCAGGGCAAATTGCATTCCCAGAGGGCTGGCCGCACGTTTGTACTTGCCAGCGGCGAGATGATCGTGCACCATATCCGTGCCCGACGGCAGAAAGCAGTGGGCGAGGATGAGGGGAAGGACAGCCAATAGCCAAATATGGAAAAGTAAGAAGCGCATTCTTTGCTTCCGGGAAGCGGGAGAAGAAAGAGGAATGCAGGGTTCTGGGGTTTCCGGCGGGGAGAGTTTTATATGTAGCGCCTGGGGTAAGATCGAGGTGAAGGCGTCTTCCTGAGCGACACACCCGTACTTGCGACAGAGCCGACGCTCTGGCACCCGCGAGGCTGAATGGACGATGATTCTGAGTCGCTACATATACTCGACCGAGATTCCCCTCCACGCCGAGTATAGCGGTGGCAGTATGCTTTATTCTCATAATGATGTTCAGAGATCACTGCCGCAGCAGGTGATGTACAGTTCCGACTGATTCTCCGCTCAACTGGTTTGAAAGAGTGGGAGGTCTGCTGTAGGCCATTGACGCAGGTCGGTTTCCCCTTCACCTCGACTCTCGGTATAGGACATAAGTCTCCAGACTGAACAACTCTTTTCTTCTGAACAACTCTTTTCTTCTGAACAACTCTTTTCTTCTGAACAACTCTTTTCTTCTGAACAACTCTTTTCTTCTAAATAACTCTTTTCTTCTGAACAACTCTTTTCTTCTGAACAACTCTTTTCTTCTAAACAACTCTTTTCTTCTGAACAACTCTTCTCTTCTGGACAACTCTTCTCTTCTGGACAACTCTTCTCTTCTGGACAACTCTTCTCTTCTGGACAACTCTTCTCTTC